>NW_022196909.1:52749608-52763932 GCF_008632895.1 Mastomys coucha | reverse complement strand
TGTCTACCTTTTGGTCTTCCTTCTTCTTGAGTTCCTTGTGGAATGTGGGTTGTTCTTCCTGTATATAACTTGGATATGTTTAAATAATCCTTCATTTTTAGAATAAAATAAAACAAAATTGATCAGAGTGGATGATCTTCTTAGTATGTGCTTATATTCCAGTTTGGAGCCATTTGGAGCTGATAGTACTCCTCGTGAAAATCATAGTCTAACAAAAACTTCAATATGAAGCATGAGAAACCTCTGTTCAATAGGTTGGTCAGAGTAGTCCAGCTGGCTCTCATAATAATATATATTATTGTAATTCTTGGTTGTCTATCATGGATTGAGGATAGACCCTTATTGCTGAACACATTACACTTAGAACTTAGGACTGATTCCAGCTGGATCAGACCTGAAAGCCTCTTTCCTGCAATCTAGCTTCCATGGTTCCAGAAAGTACTATGGAAGCTGCTGAGGGAAGAAATTAAACAATCCTACCCAAATACAACACCTATGAATGTCAACAATTATCAACATGGTGAGAGAGGCAAGAGGTGCATTAAGTCACATGAACATGTTGGTAGCATCCAGTAGCTCTCTTATTAGAGTTAAGACCCAACCACAAGGATGGAAATCATGTCTTGTACTGGAAACCTAGCCAGCTTCCTGTGGCTAATGAAATCATAGTCCATAAAAGGAACCTACTATGGGGCCACTTGCTAGATCAGAGTAATTAATTTCTCACTGCTTTCTAAATCTTAGCCTTATACCCTCAGATAAGTGTAGCCATACCCATAAATAGAGAATAATCTCTTTAAAAGAAAAGGAGATCATTGCAGAAAACCACAATTGGGCATAATACAGAGAACAACAGGTCATGGGGCACCTAGTCCTAACATAACCATCGACATCATAGCTCTTGTATCCATGTCTCAGAGACACATCAGCAGAGAGAACAGAGTGTCAGAGTCAGAATATCAGGAATTCTGTGAAATAGTCTCTCCTACAAAGTACTGCTTAAACAAAACCAGTATAATTATAATATCAATAGATATGGCAACTTGGAAGGGGAAAACTTCACAGGGTCACACACACCCCTAAACAAAGAACTTCAAGCAGCTAATTACTATTTGGAGAAGATTTACTGCATCTCAGGGATCAGCTGACTTACTGGCTGTCCAATGTGGAGTTTTCAGCCTCTAAACCATATGCACATCACCAACAGAAGCAGACTCCGCAGATTATATTTTTGGATATTTGTGTGTGTTTGTGTTTGTGTGTGTGTCTGTATGTGTGTCTAGGTATATGCATCTAACAATAATAATCAAATACAAAATGTCTATCAACTTGAGAGTGGGGTACAAGAGGGATTTGAGGGAAAGGAGCTGAGGCCAGAGGGAGAAAAGGAAGGAAAAGTTATATAATTGTATATTAATAAAAATATTAAAATTAAAAATAATGTTATATATTTTTGGTTGTGAGCCTAGCCTTTTAAAGGCTGAGCTATCTCTCCAGCCCATGTGGGTTGGGGGTCAGAGGGTGGGGACTTCCTTATGGAGACAGGGAGCAGGAGGGAGATATAGGATGTGGAACAGTCAGAGGGTGGACTGGGAGGGGAATAAAATCTGGAGTGTAAAAAAAATTAAATAATAAAAGGAATATAAAAAAAGAAAATTTATTTTACAAGTGCGGAAAAAATATTATATATATATATATATATATATATATATATATTCAATCAATAAAAAATTTTAGACTTTTTCTTTTCTTTTTGGTAACCCTCATTGGATAATTACCATTTTGAAGTTTACAGACTGGGATTCTCCCATTATATTATCAGACATGTGTCAAGTGTGAAAATTCAGCTTTCACTATTACTAGCTCATGTATAAGAACACAAATAGTTATTGTTTTTACAAAGCAAACTGAAAAATACTAAGAGTATGTTACATTTAAAAGATGTCAACTTTATGAAAGGTTGTTCTTCTCTTTCTTCATGCACAAGATATAATTCAATGATTGAGTTTTTAAAATTAAGGAAATACTCATGTCACTTATAAATCCTTTATTTCCATTTCTCTGGAAGTCATAGACCTGTTTATAAGGTTCCAGACACCAAGACTTGGCAGATTTATAGGGCCACTACTACTAACACCTTTCTTCATGAATACCACCCCCCCCATGAAGTAATTAAATGTCCTTCTAGGGAAAATTTAGGGAAAAATCTTGTATTTTCTCCTACATAATTTTCAAAGGCATTATTTTCTTCTCAGTTGATAGAATCTGGGTCTGAGCTGCTCAGTTTGGAAACAAGTTTAGAAGCCATGAAATAGTATTTCTTTCTAAAGACATAGTTTTCCTAAAGCAACTAACAACCATAATCCAATTGGGCTGTTATGACAAAGCACAAACTGAGGAGCTTATAAAGTGTGGAAATTCTGACTACTGAGAAGTTCAATATCAAGGTTCTTTTATGCATCAAACTACCAACTCACATAACACATGAGTAAAACTCCTGGATAGATTTTAAATGTTAAATTCAAGGATGATTTAATAACATGAAATATTATAGGCTTCTGTGTCCAATTTACTTTTACATTTTGTTTCAATGTCACAATTTTGAGAAAGTCCTGATTCATACAGAAAGAAGTTGAAGATACCACGCCAACTAACTTGTGCTTACTTTTAGTCTATCTCATTAAATATCATATTCCTGATTCTTGTAAAGCACATCTACTCCATAGAATACTAGGATACTTCTCAAACATTTGAAAAAATGAGAATTTTGATGATGATTATTTGACCAACTTGCCAAACACACCACAATATAGTACTTAAACTCAATTGAAGTATTTTCATGAAGACTATAGTCCTATGCTTCTTAGAAGTTTCCATTCCACAAATACATACTACTTACATTAGTAATTGTTAATGACCCTAGAGTGTATTTAAAAAATTTCTTAGTGTGCTACAAAGAAATTACTCTTCTATTTAAGAAATCAAGACACACAAAGAATAATAAAATAGAAATTCAAATTTCACTTGAAAAGCTGGTCCCTAAAATGGATCTTAATACAGTACAAAAAGGATTTCAATTAATGAAAGTCAAATAGATATAGAATAATGGACAAAGGGAGGGTATTCGTCTGGATGTGGTAATGCATATCTTTAGTCCCAGCACTTGGTGGGGTGGCGCAGAAACACATGGGTTTGAGGACAACCTAGATTACAGATCAAGTTTCAGGCAAGCCAGAACCTACATAGTGAGAATTTTTCTCAAAATAAATGTAAGAAAGACAGAGAGAGGAAAGAGAGAGAGAGAGACAGACAGATAGACAGACAGAGACAGACAGAGACAGAGACAGAGACAGATAGAGACAAAGAGATAACATTGCTGCAACTAACCTCTGCTCTAACCTCTGAATATAGCCAAGGAGTTATGTAACTGGCTATCTTTAAAGCAACAGCAATAAGGGATGAACCGTATTAACAGGGAAGTTCTTACACCTGACTTTGCTTGTTTGTTTGTTTTTTTATTTGTTTTTTGTTTAAGTGAACAAGAAACCACAGAAAGGATCTCTGTTTGAAAAAAGTAGCCTATAGTTGGATCATTGCAAAGATTTAAGACTGCATTGCAAATAGACCTGCCATATAAATTTACAGTTGACTGCATAAGAACCCAAGGAAAAGTTATCGTTTGTAAAACGAATCTAGGATATGAAGAAACATCAATGCACTGTTTGTTCTAGGCAAGTGCTCTACCATGGAGATACATCTATTGTGTCAATTATATTATTTCTATTTTTGAGACAGTATCTCAGTAAATTGTCATGGCTAAATTAAAATCCACTGTTTTCTGCAAGCTGGCTTCTACATTGCAATCCTTCTGTATCAACCTTCTGAATACATTGGATTATAGGTATGCTGGACACCGACTCTCTAGAATCATTGTCTTGCTTTAAAACATGGATTCCATCTTTCATTAGTAATAGCACTTGGAGAACCATTTCCTAGAAAAAAAATAATTCATTTAAATGTAATGTTAAAGAATATGTCATTTCTATTCATTCGATAATAGTAATAACTAAGTAAGAAAGAGTAATGTTATAAGAAAAAAGAAAGCAAGTCATACTTGTCTTTGAATTAAAATATTAAGGAAGAGATAAGGGCCATGTATCATTATAAAAGAAAAAATATAAAGGAAGAAACTATTATATGAACTCATAACATAGAAATATGAAATTCATAGAACATGTGATAAAAAAAGAAAATTAAGACTAAAGTACTACAATTTAGGAGTGGGAATTAATGAGGAAAATAAAAAACAAATGCAATGTTTCTTTTTTAAATAAATATACTGGAAGACAAAAACAATGGAGTAAACATTAAAGAAAGGATCAGCAGGCTGAATAAAATGATACAAATGAAGTACTAGGTAGGGCCATAAAAGCTTAAGCCCAGGCATGGTAGTACACACATTTAATCCCAACAGACAAAGGCAAGGCAGATCTCTGAGTTCACAGCCAGCCTGAGTCAGAACAAGTTCTAAATGAAGAAAAGCTTAAATCCAGGCATGGTGATACTTGCCTTTAATCCCAGCATTTAGGAGTAGAGCCATGCAGATCTCTTCATTCAAGGTCTACAGAGCAAGTTCCAGGACAGCCAAACTTAGGCAGTGAAGGAGTTGGAAAATGGAATGCTGGTGATAATGAAATAGAACAAGGGTTCCATGTTCTAACTTAAGCAAGCAGCAGAATTTGGCAGCTTTGGCCATGTGGTTCTGGCTTTAGAGTCAAGAACAGGAGGGACTACTGGAACAGTTGTTGCTGGTAACCAGAGCTAAGACGTTAGCAAGGATTAAGAACAAACTAGATCACTGGGGTAAAATCTTCTGGGAAGTTTTCTGAGAGCATAAAGAAACTATGTTCTGTATATAGCTGAGGTTGTACCTCATAATGTGGTGGACTTAGTAATATGTAAGAATCACCCAGATGGTACTGGCTTTGAAGGTATGAAGGGGATCATGGAAAGCAGCTGAGACTTGATACTGTGAGAAGCCAGGGAAGGATGTAGGTAAAGGTGCAGCCTCATTTGCAGTTGATGGCCCAGGACTCAAGAAGTTGAGGTTTGGCACCATGAAGAGAGCCTATAGAGACCACTGGTGAAACACAGTGGCAGTGGAAGACTCCAGTGAATTGGAGATGCCAGTACCATGGGATGATCACCAAGAACAGCAGCAGTGGAGTGGATTCAATCAGAGCCTAAAGTAGTGCTGAAGAAGAACCTCAAGCCCTGTGGAGGAGCCCATAGATTCCAGACACTGTAACAAGAAGGCATAAAGTTGAAGTTGCCTTGGATACCTCAAGATATTAGAGATGTCTGAGCAGTGGGATACCTGCTGAGGAAATCTGCTAATGGGGTGGAACCAGCCAAAGAGAAATAATTCTGTTGCAATCAACAAAGCTGAAATGAGTTGCACATCAGACATGGAGATGTAGAATTTGGAGTTTGTCAGCTGGCTTTTCATCTTGCTTTTTTCCAGGATTTCTTCACATTGTTATTTTGGAATGGTAATGTATATCCTGTGATGTTGGAAGTATGTGATCTGCTTTTTTATTTTATAGGAATTACAGTTAAGAGATTGCACGAATCTTAGAAGAGACTTTGAACTTTGGACTTTTAACATTATTGATACTGTTACAGACTATGGGACTTCTGAATTTGGAGTAAATGTATTTTTTTTATTATCCTATAGCTAGGTATGGCCCCCATAGACTCATGTGTTTGATCAAGCCTATAGGGGCCAGGGTGTAGAATGTGGTGGTTTGAATATGCTTGGCCTAGGGAGTGGCACTATTAGGAAGTGTGGCCTTGTTGGCAGATGTGTGTCACATTTGCGGGACTTTGAGATCTGTTTCCAAGCTACTTGAAAGACTATCTTCTCCTGTAGGCCTTCCGATCAAGATGTAGAACTCTGCTCCTCCAGTGCCATGTATGCTTGGATGCTGACCTGCTTCCTGCCATGATGATTATGGACTGAACCTTAAAACCTGTGAGCCAGCCCCAGTTAAATGTTATTCTTTATAATAAATAAATAAAAAAATAAAATAAAAAAATAAATGAAGTACTAAAGGTAAAATATATAATATTTACAATTTCTCAAGGATTTTTAATAAATGTTTAGTTGGATTTCACATACTCATATAATTCAAGGAATAGAATATAACCTGAAAGTGACTACTAATTGAAAATAATTTTTGAAATTAGGTCATTTTAATGAACTAGTAATCATGTGAAATCATAATAAAAAAGAGATCCTATGGTATGCAAAAAGGAAATATAAACCATAAAGTAAAGTTTATTCAGCAAAGCAAGAGGAGCCTTAACAGTTATGTAATATGGTCCAATCCATCACATAAATAAACAATTCTATGAGCTCTGCACAGGGGAATATGAATCATTTGATAGAACTCAGGAATTTATAACAAAAATTACTGAACATATAAAAGGCTGTTTTTGTTTTCTTATTAGTTTTGTTTGTTTGTTTGTTTTTACAAGTCTTCAACAGATCATCAAACTCAAAGGCAAATATTGGATGTTTTCCATTTGAGTGTGTAAAAAATGGATAAGTACTTTCATCTTCATCTAGTTTTTCCTAGAGAACATAGTCAGTGATGTGAGAAAAGAGAATGAAACTAAGATGAAAAGTTTTTTAAAGGAAAAATAAACTAACACTGTGTGAAAACAAATTTGAAAAAGAATCTCCAGATAAATCAGTGGTATTAATGAACTTATTTAGCATGATAATTAATATCATAGCAATATTCCAAAATAGTTGACTTAGTAGTAAAAACTAATTTAAAAAGAAAAAATTAATGTATTTATGAAATTCTTAGGTAAATGGATGGATCTAGAGAATATCACCCTGAGTGAGGTAGCCCAGTCACGAAAGAACACACATGGTATGCACACTCTGATAAGTCATATTAGCCCAGAAGCTCAGGATACCCAAAATACAATCCACAAACCACAAGAAACTCAAGAAGAAGAAATACCAAAGTGTAGATACTTTGATCCTTCTTAGAAGGGGGAACAAAATACCCATGGAAGGAGTTGCAGAGCCAAAGTATGGAGGAGAGACTGAAAGAAGGACAATCCAGAGACTGCCCCACCTGGGAATCCTTCCCATATAAAATCACCAAATCCAGACATTATTGCGGAGGCCAGCAATTGCTGGCTGACAGGAGCTTGATATAGCTGTCTCCTGAGAGGCTCTGGCAGTGCCTGACTGATACAGAAATACAGGCTCATAGCCATCCATTGGACTAAGCACAGGGTCCCCAATGAAGGAGCTAGATAAAAGACCCAAGGAGCTGAAGGGGTTTACAGCCCCATAGGAGGAACTACAATATTAACTAAGCAGTAACCTCAGAGCTCCCAGGGACTAAAACACCAACCAAAGAGTACACATGGGGGGACTCATGGTACATATCCTCTGCATATGTAGCATAGAATAGCCAAGTCAGTCATCAATGGGAGGAGTTGCCTTTGGTCCTATGAAGGCTCTATGCCCCAGTGTGGGTGAATGCCAGGGCCAGGAAGTGGGAGCGGGTAGGTTGGTGAGCTGGGGGAGGGGGAGGGAACAGGGGTTTCTTTTCCGAGGGGAAACCAGGAAAGGGAATATCATTTGAAATGTAAATAAAGAAAATATCTAATCAAAATAAAAGTAAAAAATAAAAACACACACACAAACAAAAGAATACAATGTGCTCTTCCTTGTAGAATAGCAAGAGCTGCATAGGTTAGAAAAGAAGTACAGTGATTTTTGTTTTACAAGCATGTAAATTCACTAAGAAAAAAATAGGTTTGGAGCAAATTAATGATTAACTAGACATCAAAAGTAAGACAAAAGATAGATGACCTATTTCTTTGTTAAAATGTTGTTAACCTAAAAACTATTGCATTGAGATTAACTATGGAGCAGGGACTGAAGGAAGGGCAAGCCAGCCTAAATATAGCTATCTCCTGAGAGGCTCTGACAGTACCTGACTAACATAGATGTAGAGGCTCACAGCCATCCATCGAACTGAGTACAGGGTCCCCAGTGAAGGAGTTAGAGAAAGGACCAAAGGAGCTGAAGGGTTTGCAGCCCCTTAGGATGAACAACAATATGAACTAACTAGTACCCTCAGAGCTCCCAGGGTCTCAACCACCAACCAAGGACTGCACATGGAGGGGTCTGATTGTTCTGGCAGCATGTGTATAGTAGAGGATTGCAAATTCGATCATCAATAGGAGGAGAGGACCTCGGCCCTGTGAAGGTTCTGTGCCCCAGTGTAGGGGAATGCCAGGGCCAGAAAGTGGGAGAGGGCGGGGTGGCAGGCATGGGGAAGGGGGAGGCAGCAGGGGTTTGTTTTTGTTGTTTTTGTTTGTTTCTTTGTATTTTGGAGGGGAAACTGGGAATAGAGAAATTTACATGTAAATAAAGAAAATATCTAATAAAAAAAAACTATTGCATTAAACTTATAATGAAATTGTGACGTTCAAGATAGATACAATTATTGCTTTGAAGTTTTAATTACCTAGGGAATAAAAGATAGATAAAATGTTTAGTTAGGTATGAGTTTTAATAGAAAACATGTAATTAATAATCCTGCTATAACTTACTCATTCTTCAGAAATTAATAAGGTAATATTTTTCTTATGTAGAGATCTTTGTATTAGGGGTATAAAAAGGCTAACAGAAAAAATAAAATTGTTAAAGATTGCTTTACAGAGCTTTGCTCTACCCACCAATTGTGTGTGTGTGTGTGTTTATACGTAAAATGGTTGGAGTCAGCTCATTGGAGCTTTGCTGCATCCACCTAATGTATGAATGTGTTTCTGTCTGAGTCTGTGTGTCTGTCCGGATGGATGGATATGTATGAATGCATGTGCATGTGGGAAGTTATTGGAGCATGCTTGTTGGAACTTCCTTATTTTTTTATTAACCATTTTATCCATTTACATTTCAAATGATATTCACCTTCCAGGTTTCCCCTCCACAAACCTCCCATCTCATCCCCCCTCCCCTTTGCCTTTATGATGGTGCTCCTCCACCCATTCACCCACTCCCACCTCACTCCTCTAGCATGCTTCTATACTGATGCATCAAGCCTCCAGAGGACCAAGAGCCTTCGCTCCCCAGAATGCCAGATAAGGCTGTCCTTTGTTACATATGGAGCTGGAGCCAGGGATCACTCCATGTACACTTTTTTTAATTAGATATTTTCTTTACTTACATTTCAAATGATATCTCCTTTCCCGCTTTCCCCTCAAAAAACAAAACAAAACAAAAACAAAAACAAAAACAAAAACACTTGTTCCCTCCCCCCTCCCCATGCTCACCAACTCACCCTCTCCCACTTCCTGGCCCTGACATTCACCTACACTGGGGCATAGAACCTTCACAGGACCAAGGGCCTCTAGTCCCACTGATGACTATCTAGGCCATCCTCTGCTACATATGCAGCTGGAGCCATGAGTCCCACACTGTGTACTCTTTGGTTGGTGTTTTAATCCCTGGGAGTTCTGAGGGTACTGTTGTTCATCCTAAGGAGCTGCAAACCCTTCAGCTCCTTAGGTCTTTTATCTAGCTCCTTCATTGGGGACCCTGTGCTCAGTCCAATGGATGACTTCTGTATTAGTCAGGCACTGCCAGAGCCTCTCGGGAGACAGTTATATCAGGCTCCTGTCAGCCAGCAATTGCCGGCATTCACAATAGTGTCTGGGTTTGGTGATTGAATATGGAAAGGGTTCCCAGGTGGGGCAGTCTCTGGATTGTCCTTCCTTCAGTCTCTGCTCCATACTTTGTCTCTGCAACTCCTTCCATGGGTATTTTGTTCCCCCTTCTAAGAAGGATCAAAGTATCCACACTTTGGTTTTCATTCCTCTTGAGTTTCTTGTGGTTTGTGGATTGTATTTTGGGTATTCTGAGCTTCTGGGCTAATATCCACTTATCAGAGAGTGCATACCATGTGTGTTCATTTGTGACTGGGTTACCTCACTCAGGATGATATTCTCCAGATCTATCCATTTGCCTAAGAATTTCATAAATGTATTGTTTTTAATAGCTGAGTAGTACTCCATTGTGTAAATGTATCAAAGGACCAGTAAATATCTTCATCAAAAGTATAGAAGAAAATTTCCCATGTATACTCTCTTGTTGGTGGTTTAGTCCCTGGGAGCTCTGGGTACTCCAGTTAGTTGATATTGTTCTTCCTATGGGGTTGCTTTGGAGCTTCCTTATTGACAATTGCTTCTTGGAGCCTGCTTTGCTTTATCTAGTAAGTTTGTGTGTGTGAATGTGTGAATTTTTCTGTTTCTTTCTTTCTCACTGGCTTGCAACGAGTTTAAGAGTTCAGAGTTTCTTGCTGGTCATAGAAATTACTTGTCCCAGTTAGTTAAGTTTTGTTCCTGTCACCACTACTAGTGCTGGCCTATCAGCAACGGGGTTACGGGGTCATCAGTTGCTATTAGCACTGACCCAAATCACTGAATCCACACTTGACTCTCCTCTGTTTACCTTGTAGTGTCAGAGCTGGCCTGCAAGGAATTATTAAGGAATAATGGAAATCATTGCCTTCCTTTTGCATTCACTGAAGATCCCACCATGTTCCAGTAATCACTTTAAAAGCCAGTCACACAGTCTGTCTCGATTTAACTATCTGGTCTACAAATCAATGTGAAAAGTGATGAACCAGGTGGAAAAACATCTGTTATGGATGGAGGGGAGCTATTGATAGGGATGAGAGAATGATTAAGAAGAATTGGGTGTAATAAAACTATATAATAATATTATATATACATATGAAATTTTAAAAGAACAAAAATCATTTAATAAAAATAGTTTCAAACCCTTAACAAAATGCTAAAAATTATCAACAGTATACTAAAATGATCATTCACTATGACCAAGCTGGATTCTTCCCAGAAATGCAAGGATGATTTAGCACAAATGACTCAATACAATCGTCTCATTGGATCAGCAGATTATAAAATAAAAATTTAATATCAAAATAATAGTGGGTAAAAATTATGTGGTAAAATTTTTCATTCTGAAAAGTACAAATATATTTAGAATGAATGTGCCAACCTAGTAAAGGCCATATGATACCCAGAATTATCACCATAACAAAGAAAGATATTTTCAGATATTTTACTTTAGTATGTAGACAAACAAAAAGATATTCCCTTCCACCATATATATTCAATATAAAACTTCATGCTTTATCCAGAACAATTAGGGAAGAGGAAGAAATAAATTTTCTAAGTTGATAAGAAAATGAATAAATTATTCCCAGTTACAAATAATCTTATTAAGAAATCTGCAAATACCATGAAAATTATTATTAAATACAATCACTGAATACAGTTGAATTGCAGACTGCAAAATAAATATAAAAAGTTTATTTTATATGCACTAATAACAAAATACTCAAAAATAAAACTAAGAAAATAATACATACCAGTGTTTAAAACAATTCGTTTTTTAGAACAAATTTAACTAAATGATTAAAATATCTTCACATTGGAAAATTGTAAGATATAATAGAAGAAATCAATGAAGTCACCAGTGAATGTAAATAACCTGTGGTCACAAACTATCAATATTCAATATTATTAAAATATACAATCTATCTAAAACATAGAATAAATGTAATTCTTACAGAAATTTCAATCATATTATTTACAGAAATATAAAAATCTCCCCAAGATATTAGCCCAAAAGTTCCAAATAACCAGGATGCAATTCACAGACCACATAAATCTCAATAAGAAGGAAGACCAAAGTGTGGGTGCTTCGTCCTTCTTAGAACGAGAACAAAATATTCACAGGAGCAAATATATGTGTACTCTTTGGTTGGTGTTTTAATCCCTGGGAGTTCTGAGGGTACTGTTGTTCATCCTAAGGAGCTGCAAACCCTTCAGCTCCTTGGGTCTTTTATCTAGCTCCTTCATTGGGGACGCTGTGCTCAGTCCAATGGATGGCTGTGAGCCTCTACTTCTGTATTAGTCAGGCACTCTCAGAGCCTCTCAGGAGACAGCTATATCAGGATCCTGTCATCAAGCAATTGCTGGCTTCCACAATAGTGTCTGGGTTTGGTGATTGAATATGCAGAGGATTCCCAGGTGGGGCAGTCTCTGGATTGTCCTTCCTTCAGTCTCTGCTCCAGACTTTGTCTCTGCAACTCCTTCCATGGGTATTTTGTTCCTTCTTCTAAGAAGGATCAAAGTATCTGCAAATATGGAGATAAAGTATAAAGCAAAGACTAAAGGAAAGGCCACCCAGAGACTGTCCCATCTGGGGATTCATCCCACACACAGTTACCAAATTCAGACACTATCGTGGATGCCAAGAAGTGCATGCTGAAAGGAGCCTAATAAGGCTGTCTCCTTCTCATTTCACTGCCAGAGACTTATAAATACAGAGGCAGAGGGTTCCTAATAGAAGAGTTAGAGAAGGGACTGAATGAGTCGAAGGGGTTTGCAACCCCATGAAAAGAACAGCAATATCAACCAAACAGACCCCCCAGAACTCCAGGGACTAAGCCATCAACAAAGGAGTACACATGGCTCCAGCTGCATATGTAGCAAAGGACAGCCTTGTCATGCACCAATGGAAGGAGAGGTCCTTGGTCCTATGAAGGCTCGATAGATGCCCCAGTGTAGGGGAATCGAGAGCGGGGAGGTGGGAGTAGATGGGTAGGTGGAGGAACAGCCTCATTGAAGCAGGGGGAGGAAGGATGTGATAGGGTGTTTCCTGGAGGAAAACCTGGAAAGGGGATAACATTTGAGATGTAAATAAAGAAAATAGCCAGTAAAAAAAAATCTCCCCAAACTCACAATTAACCACAAAATTCTTAAATAATCACAGAAAAACTTGAGCAAGGAAAAGACAAACAAAAACAAAAGCAAAAACAAAACAGTACAAAATAAAAAACATACTACCTGACTTTAAAATAAATTATACAACTTTAGCTGCAGCCAGTCCCACAACACACAAAGGAAGCTCCACTCCCAGGCACTCTGACACACTCAGGATCATAGATGAGCAGGAACCAACACCTGTCCCAACACTGGGAGTAACTGGGACTCCACCAGCCCAGTGACTCGGGTTCCTTCCGGTCTGTCTGGGCTGGGGTCTAGAGAAGACCTTGGGCGCCAGCTCTGCAGCCAGTCCCACAACACACAGAGAAAGACCCACTCCCAGGTGATCTAACAAGCCCAGGATCACAGGATCCCAGAATCACAGGATCCCTGAGTCAGCTTGACTCTGAGGAGTTCTGACACAACCAGGATCACAGGAAGGACAGGCTCCAGTCAGATTTAGCAAGGGCAGGTAACACTAGAGTTAACCAAAGGGCAGGGGGCAAGTGTAAGAAAATAAGCAACACAAACCAAGGTCACTTGACATCATCAGAACCCAATTCTCCAACCATAGCAAGTCCTGAACACACCATCACACAGGAAAAGCAAGATTCAGATATAAAATCACTTATCATGATAATGATACAGGACCTTAAGAAAGACATAAATAGCACCCTCAAAGAAATACAGGAGAACACAGGTAAAGAGCTAGAAGCTCTTAAAGAGGAAACACAAAAATCCCTTAAAGAACTACAGGAAAACACAATCAAATAGGTGAAGGACATGAGCAAAACTATCCAGAATCTAAAAGTGGAAATAGAAACAATAAAGAAATCAGAAAGAGAGACAACCCTGGAGATACAAACCTAGGAAAGAAATCAGGAGCCATAGATGCATGAATCACCAACAGAATGCAAGAGATAGAAGAGAGAATCTCAAGGGCAGAAGGCAACATAGAAAACACTGACACAACAGTCAAAGAATGCAAAAAGCAAAAAGCTCCTAACCCAAAACATCCAAGAAATACAGGATGCAATGAGAAGAACAAACCTAAGGATAATAGGTATAGAAGAGAGTGAAGATTCCCAACATAATGGGCCAGCAAATATCTTCAACAAAAATATAGAAGAAAAGTTCCCAAACCTAAAGAAAGAGATGCCCATGAACATACAAGAAGCCTACAGAACTCCAAATAGACTGGACTAGAAAAGAAATTCCTTCCATCACATAATAATCAAAACACCAAATGCACTAAACAAAGAAAGAATTTTAAAAGCAGTAAGGGAAAAAGTCAAGTAACATATAAGGACAGGCCTATCAGAATTACACCAGACTTCTCACTAGAGACTATGAAAGCTAGAAAACCCTGCGCAGATGTCATACAGACCCTACAAGAACACAAATGCCAGCCCAGGCTACTATACCCAGCAAAA
>NW_022196909.1:52726832-52749549 GCF_008632895.1 Mastomys coucha | reverse complement strand
TGACATTTGTAACTCTTGTATCAAGTTTGAAGAGGACTTTATAAGTTACTCTTTCTCTGAGATGAATGGTTTTCCAAATTATCACAGCCCATGAACCAAATTCTTACCCTCACCTAATGTCTGTGCCACCCTCCAAGCAGAACCATTGTTTATTGAAACAGTTGGTGAATGACTTTATGGATAGACCATCTTAATACCTACACCATTTCTTTTTTTTAAATATTTTATTTATTATTATAAATGAATACACAGAAGAGGGTATCAGATTTCATTACAGGTGGTTGTGAGCCACCATATGGTTGCTGGGATTTGATCTCACAACCTTCAGAGGAGCAGTCAGTGCTCTTACCCGCTGAGCCATCTCACCAGCCCAACCTACACCATTTCTTAAATGAATGTAACCTGTTCGCTGTGGGCTGAGAATGAAGTCACTCACTCAAGTCAAATAACTTTGACCATAGCAGGAAGTCTGTATCCAAAAATAGAGCCTACAATTCATTTCTTGGTGCAGCAGAACTGTCAACTTTCAGCTTAGCTATGATGGAGGTAAAATCCTTTGGTGATGTGAGGGTCATTGAAGTACAGCCTTATTATAATGAAACCCAATGTCTAAAAATTGTTCTTATTTTGTGATTGTACCACAGTAAGAGCCAAGATTTTAAACTCTACTAAATACAAACCAAACCAAAAGACTTTATATATTCATGTTCATTTAAGAAAATACTAGTAGTGATGTATTATTTTGAAGTACACAATTAATATGTTTGGAGTTATTTAAAATTTATATTGAGAAAAAATGTATTTTCACTCTTGCTGTAGATGAGCATCTACATAAGACTGTTAAATTGATGGTTGTTTTATATCAAACAACTTTTATAATACTCATTTTTATTGTTATAATGTTTTATAAATTTTAAGGAATGTGACAAAAAAGATATTGTACATATTGAAGGGGGGTCTCTTGGACGAGTGGTGGTCGAAAAGGGAAACAAGAATGTGATTCAATTTTATTTAATTAAAATATGTTTTTAAATGTTAACAAATTCAGATAAATTGAAATCATGTAACTTTTCTCATCATAATGCAATAAAAGTTTTTTAAAAAATAAATTATACAACTTTAGCTATTAAAACTACATGATGTTGGGCAGTGGTGGCGCATGGCTTTAATCCCAGAACTTGACAGGTAGAGGCAGGCAGATTTCTGAGTTTGAGGTCAGCCTGGTCTACAGAATGAGTTCCAGGACAGCCAGGGCTACACAGAGAAATCCTGTCTTGGAAAACAAAATCAAAAACAAAAACAAAACGAAACAACAAAAAAACCCCAACATGGTATCAACAAAAAATAGGTACTTAGAATAATACAAATATAAGGTCTTGTAGATTTTTAAAATTATTAGATTGATATTAAAATTTTATGTAAATACAAAGAACAAAAAATATTCCAGACAAACTCTGAATGAAATTGTGGTTGGAGGACTCCTAATATAAGATGACTTTGAGGCAGAACTAATTGAGATAACATTCTATTGGTTGTGCTTATGCCAGGACAGGAAAAAAATGCAAAGCAAAAACAAATAGAACCTTCAGATGCTGAATCACAATTAAACAATTAAATCATGCTACTTACCACAAAGAGGCACAGCATTAAAATAAAGCAGGGATGATATTTTGATGTTGTAATCGCTAAATAGAATATACACTTAGATGAAAAGGGGAAGGGGCGACCCTGCCACACAAGGCATAAAAGTCAAATTACTAGCAAATTTTATTTACATGTAAGTGAAAATGTAGGAAAAAGCTTTAATAATCTTAAGATTATAAAATTGTGCATAAATGAGACAAAGATATCATTCATAAAGAAAAGTTTTAATAAATTAGGCACTGTATTAAGAACTTTTCATAAGAATAAAAACATAAATACTTGAGTTGCTTAATATTAAAAAGTATTGCTTTTTCTCAGCAAAAATGTTAGTTTTTAAATTATTGAGTTTGTTTTTAGATGTATGTGTGTGTGTGTTATTCTTATGTGCACCATGTTTATGTAGTGCCACAAGAGAGTGAGGGATTCCTTGAAACTGCGTCCCATGCAGATGTAAGCTGCTTGACATGCATATTGGAAGCCAAACCCAGGTTCTCTATTAGAGTACCAAGTGCTCTTAACTACATTCTTAAAGCTTGGCTTTCCTTAATTAATGATGAAATATACACATATGACCTAAATGATCTTCAGACTTTAAAGTAATTAGTGTGAGTATTGTGGGGAAAATGGGTTAAGCAATCTGGGCTATGTATTGATTGTTGCTGGACATGGTATGAAGAGACATCAGAGTCATTATAGGAAACTCTATTGACTTGTATATTTTTAGTTACATTAAAATTTATAGGGCAATATTTAAAAAACAAGAGTAATTTAGTGGAATATTATGATAATGCATAATATCTCAAAAGTATACTTACATCAAAAACAAGTAAAGAACTCTTAGAAATTAATAAAGGACAAAAATCAGATAGAAAAATGAATGGATAAAACATAAAAAGGATGACATAAATGTAACTTTGAAAATTTTTCACACTCACAGTATAATGCAAATTAAATTGGTGATTTTTCTTATACACAAAGCAAAATAGGTAAATAACTAATTTTACAAACATGACAAACATTACAAAGCAAGGAAGCTTTCGAGGAAATGAAGATTGATGATGGTTGGCTAATAAATTATTTTAACCTTTTGTAACCTGGTTAATAATCTTTATTAAAGCTAGATATGCTTTAACACTTAGATAAGATATTTCATTCCTAGGTTTAACATAAAAATAAAAATTGTGTATTTGTTCAGTTCTTTCAGCATCATGTAACCAGAAGTAACAATTGTACATCTTCTGTTCATAGGTGGAGAGAATAAATTATACGTGCAAATACATAAGCCTGTCACAAATCATACGAATTACATGCTGCTGACACCCAAATTTCAAAAGCCGTACGTGCACAGTTTCAATAGTGTTTGAGGGCATCGTGGCTGGGAAGTGTCTCAGAGTGTACTGAGAGGGTCAGACACAGGAGATGGAAAGCATCTTCAGATGTGAAATTGTCCTTGAATCTGGAATTGGATTCAGTGTGTATTATGCAAAAAGATTAGGGACATAAAAAATAAGTTAGGTAATAGGATTTACTACATAGGGATGAAAGCTCAGTGGAAGAATCACATAGACTTTAAGCTTTATAAATAATTCATGCTACTATTTTTCATATTTTCCCCCACATTCTTGTTTCCATGAACTGTGTTTAATTGCAACAGAGGGACTGTCTCCCTGAGGTCAAAATTCTAGCACACTTGGCCCTGATGTCACTAATCTACAAGGGCTAAAAAACAGATTATAGGCAAACGTGACTTATAAGACGAGTAGAGCCAATTCTGTAGTAAGGGTTAGATACAACTAAAGTTCAGAGATGCAAGGAACAACAGAAAAGATCACTGACTTAAAGGTGAAAAAATGGAACCAGACTAAGAAGCAAGGGTCCAAAGAGCCTTAGACACATCTTCCACTAGGATGAAGGACCAGCATTCTAAAAGAGGTGACAATATTTTTATGTTTTGTGGTTTTCAAAGTATTGCTTAGTGAACAATAATGAAATAAAAACATTTCTTTTTGAGATAGTAGCTACAGGCAACAAGGGAGAGAGGCACAACAAGGATTAGGAATTAAAAGTAATTTTATAAATAAATAGTTAAGAAAATAAAAATCATTTTAAGTTTGAACATCATGAATACGATATTTAGGTTAAATTACTCACTAATTCGTTTATCAGAAATAGCCAAGGGAACAACAATAAATGCTATTCTGGATAATTCTCCTAAAGCATAAACTCACCTTTCCACCCAAACCAAAGTAGATTTCACAAGAAATCAACTTATAGGTTTGGAAAATGTTTAAAATAAACAAAGAAAATGGATCCATGTTTATTAAAGCTACATATATTAGCTTTAATTTGAAAAGAATGGCCATTTAGCTTTAGGGACTCTACATGTTTTATTAGCATCAGATACCCACTATGTACCTTGCAAATACTTCTGTGAATTTATTATCACATTAGTTAGCAAAAAGCAAAAAAAGGGACAAAAAACAAGTTCCCCCAGAGCTTCCTACCCAGAACAATCTGGTCATGCACCTCACATACGACCAAGTCTTTAAAAGTGTTTAAAAGACTATAAGTCTTTCATTGCCTCAAAGTAAAGACAAAAAAAGGTATTTTTTTAAAAAATGAAAATATGAGGAAGAAATTTTGAATTATTGGTGTTAACTACTTGTTTAAGGTAATGTAAATATATTATTTTCTAAGTAAACCTTCGTATATGCTGAGTGTTGTTCTGTCTTATAAGCTGCTTCTGAATAGTAAAAGACAGTTGGGAAAATTTCTCAGAAAACACTACTAAACTTAGCCTTCATTTCTACTTGTTTTGACTGTGTTTTCCTTAAAATATCTTTTAAAAGGTAGAAGTTGTATTTTGCCCTAACTGAAATCTGGTTTTATGGCTTGCTCCACTTCCCAAAGCTATTTCTGGATGTTCTACATTGTACAAAGACCATGTAAGAAGACAATGAGTCATACATCTCCCTTTTCATGAAGTACTAGATCTCATGTTAATCTCAGCCAAATCAAACAGGAATGTTAATTGGTATTTGCAAGAGAAAGGTAAATTTTATCAGTTTAATCTGATAACTAAAGTGATACTTAGATTGTCCATCTTCTCAATCTGTCAAGTAGCTCTGCTTGCATCTACTATGAAAGTGATAAGCCACAAGGAAGCTAGTGACTAAAACACTCTTTGCCATTATGGGATATTGATCATTTTGAAATTTTCATATTGGAAATTTTATTTTGTTCTATTTTGACTCTCTTACATAATATCACTGAATTTGTACAATATCCTCCCTAGTCAGTTATTCAGTTGTGAGGGATATAAAGTTGCTAAGATGCAATGCATTGGTGTTTTCTCTAGTCCAAGAAATAGCCCTTGATGACTTCATCATAGATCCTAACAGGAAAAATTAAACCACAATATCAAGTATGACAAACATGACTATTAAGGACCTCAATGTTCCTTGGAGGAAACTATGTATTGAGGCTTGATCCCTTGAGTTAAAGTGGATGATTTTGGTCATTTTGTAAATTATAAACATATTCTTGTTTTAAGAAATAATTTTAAAATAATTATAATTTTAGACAGAGAGACAAAATAAAGAAATTTCTGTCCTTCCTTTCCTCTTCTCTATCCTTTTTTAGATAAATGAAAGTGGGTTAAAAAGAAAAGGGGGGATATAGTAATTATTTTAGAAATTAGACAAATAGGGATATATTATTTAATGTACTCCTAAAGAAAAGCATTTTATAGCCACAATCTTACAGTGGTAGAGTCCTTCTTATTTTGATGCAGAATTGAAGTTGTATTTTTTTTACATTGATACAAAATTTTAGATATTGGTACAGGTTTTAAGGTTTTCATTGCTATAAATCTTTGTATATTGATACAAAATTTAAAATTAATTGTCTTACTCTTAGTCGTTGTACCTATGCAACCTATGAACCTATGAGTTCATTTAAGGAGTGTCAGACATTCTAAGCGCTAAAGATAGATGCTCCAGCATTATAAGGAACATTGGGGACTGCCCAGGCAGTCAGTCAGCTGTCTCTGCCAGTTGTTTAAAATTTGGAAGTTATGTTTTTGCATACTCAAATATCTTCTTAAATCTCTAATGGGGTTGAAGATTTGTTATAGTCTCACAACTAAACTTAAATTATTTAACATCTAAAAAGATGTCCTAGATCTAAAAGATGGCTATAGGATGGTATACAAGTTAAAATCAAAGATAACCGAGATACAAAATTATAAACTCATTAAGGTATGATAGATGGTAAAATATTCTATCTAAATTGCCAAATATAATAGACTAGACATTATAAATATGTATCATACCTTATAGTTGTCATAATTATTATAATTATATTCAATATATATCTGAGAGGAAAGGAGCCATTTATTGGACTAAAAAGGGCAATTTTCGAGGTTTGTTCTTGCTGTCTATTGTAATACTAAGTACAGTCCACCAACACCTAGAGTCTACATGTTGACCTGTGACTCTGACCTCAAGTTATATCTAACTGGTACATGAAGATATCAACAGACAATAATAGCTCGGCAGAAGAGACATAGGTGGGGTTGAGATTTCCTGGGCTTGGGATCAGAGGAGAATCCACAAGAAAGGAGAAGATGGAGGAGGAGAAAGTAGCTGCCATGTGTTGTGTGAGCCATAAAATGTGGCCCTGAGGACTGGCAGAATAAAGTTAAGACTGGCCTAGATAAAACATAGTAAATAATAATTCAGAGTTATT
Organism: Mastomys coucha; assembly: GCF_008632895.1. NCBI lineage: Eukaryota > Metazoa > Chordata > Mammalia > Rodentia > Muridae > Mastomys > Mastomys coucha. The sequence continues at coordinate 52,743,156 of NW_022196909.1, read as the reverse complement.
GAAAGGAATGTAGATTCTAATAACATAGAGAGTAGATAGTTGCCAATATCTTGTGCTGCTTAAGGATTATTACAAACATAAAAGTTATAGGTGTCTTTTTTCAAATTTAATTTAATTTTTTTAATTATTCACTTTACATCCTGTTAACTGACCCCTTCTTGTTCATCTCCTCCCACAATCCTTCTCTCCATCTCCTTCTCCTCTGAGTGGGTGCCCCTCCATTCTTTATACTCTCAACCTAGCATTTCAAGTCTCTGTGAGGCTAGGTGCTTCCTCTCCCATTGAGGCCAGATAAGACAGTCCAATTAGAAGAACATATCCCACATATAGGCAACAACTTTTGGGATAGTCCCCATTCCAGTTTTTCAGGATTCACATGAAGACCAAGCTGCTCATCTACTCCATGTTTGCGGGAGGTCTAGAACTAGCCCAGGAATGATTTTTGGTTGTTGGTTCAGACTATGAGAGCTGGAAGGGTCCGTGTTACTTGACTCTGTTGGTCTTCTTGTGCAGTTCCTATCCTCTTCGGTTCAGCAATCCTTCATCGTATTCTTCCATAAGAGTTCCCAAAAATTCAATCCATTGTTTGGCTATGCATGTCTGTATCTGCCTGAGTCAGCTGCTGGATGGAGCCTTTCAGAAGACAACTTACTTTTGTCTACAAGCCTACCAGAATATTGTTAATAGTGTAAAGGATTGGTGCTTGCCCATATGGGTCTCAAGTTGGGCTGGTCATTGGTGGGCCATTCGCTAAATCTCTGCTCCATGCCCTGTGTCTGCATTTCTTGTTGACAGGATAAATTTTGGGTTGGAAGGTTTGTTGATGGGGTGATGTTTCTAACACTCCACCAAGTTTCCTGCCTGGCTACAGGAGGTGGCCTCTTCAGGTTCCATATCCCCAATGCTGTGAGTCACAGCTAAGGTCACATGTGTCTTGTCTTTTACCCAGGAACTAAGTGGTCTAAGGTGGGATAGAAACCCCTGGAGAGATTAAATATTTCTACACCAACTGTCTAACCACATCTTTTGTAATCGATTAGATGAAGAAAATGCATGATGACTAAGTGAAATGTGGAAAAGAGGAACCAAGTTTTAAAATAAAATTGCTAATAATATGAAAGGCAAAGAAAAAAATCAACATTTTTTATCTTTGTGTTTTTCTCATGAAAGTATCTTAAAAATGTAAGAAATGTCCCATATTTTATATTCTGTCTGTGTCATGTAATAAGATATTGTGAAATAATTACTGTTGCTTTCTGTACAACAACAGCATGTGTGACCTGACAGAACTGAAGCATAACACAGGTTACTGTAGTGCTGAAGAGGTGGAAAAGGAATTGAGGAGATGTCGAGCAAAGGGTAAGAAATTTCAATGGAACAAGACAGATATGTACATGTGATTGGTCATAGAAAGGGGTGACTAGAGATGATAAAATACCTTCTATTACTACAACCTCATAGGAAGAACAATGATATCAACAAAATAGACCCCCAGAGCTCCCAGGAACTAAACCACTAACCAAAGAATACACATGGAGGGACCCATGGCCCCAGCTACATATGTAGTAGAGGATGCCCTTATCTGGCATCAATGGGAGGGGAGGCCCTTGGTCCTATGAAGGCTTGATGCCCCAGCAGAGGGGAATGCTAGGGCAGTGAGGCAGAAGTCAGGGTGGGGAGCATCCTCATAGAAGTGGGGGGGGGAGCTTGTGGAAGGGGGATAACATTTTGAAATGTAAATAAATAAAATAACAAAAAAAAATTTAAAAAAGAAAAATATGCTAACAGATGTAAAGTGTTTTCAATAAAAATTATAAGGACTTAATGTTATATGAAACTTTATTCCTTGTATTTAGTCATAGAACAACATTTTTTTAGTCATCTTATAGACAATATGTGGAACTTCATCTATAAAAATAAAATAATGATAAGATACAAATCTACTTAAAACTGTCCAAAATTGCTGGGCGGTGGTGGTGCACATCTTTAATCCCAGCACTTGGGAGGCAGAGGCAGAAAGATTTCTGAGTTCGAGGCCAGCCTGGTCTACAGAGTGAGTTCCAGGACAGCAAGGGTTACACAGAGAAACCCTGTCTCGAAAAACAAAACAAAACAAAACAAAACAAAACAACTGTCCAAAATTCTACAGCAACTGAAAGAATAGGATTATACATATATTTATTTTAGAATAAAAATTATCCCTAAACTGTATTAAACATTATCTGTAAAGTAGTTATGATTTTCTTACCAATAGTCACTTTATGTATAATGATTGATAAATTAACAGTAATATTTATATGTATATAATCTTGCATTTCAACTGTGTATTACAGTGAAATTTTCTCATATGAATCGTGTTTATTTTACACAAAGGAGAATGAACTGCACAAATTACACATATATGCAATCAACTGCATATGTGCACCTAGTCTCATGTTAGATGATTTTTACAACACAGACAAGCACCAGAGTTTTAAAAAATATCTTCACAGCCATTTCCATTTTGTTGCATAAAGCTCAGTATATAATACATTCTGCCACTGAGAAAATGACATGAAGGTAAAGTATAATTGTAAGAAAGTTAGTGATATTTTTCTTATGTGGAAGTATAATTAAATGGGAAACAATGAGTCCATCTCTGGAAACCATATTTTTGTAGTTGTGTTATTTGAATATATATATAATACACACACACACACACACACACACACACACACACACACATATATATATATATAAACAAAATAAGAAACACATTTTATACCATCAGTCTTAGTCACATTAACCCCTGATTAGCCTGTGGATTAATTCCACAAACACATTGTCCTGGGTCCCGGAAGTCTTTTCACATTGACTTAATTATAATAAGCAGGAAGGAGATCCTACAACAAAAAGACAGACGATGGTGTCACCACCAACTGATACTGTCTTTCACAGGTAGCAATTTCTATATTCCACTATACAAAAGTATTAAGAACCTGCAGGAAAATAAGATCAATTACAAACTTAATGAAGCTTCAGTGAGGTTTCCATATTCTTCTATCTTAGCAGATATAGAATATGATAACAGTATCTTATAATATACATTTACTACATTTACATTTTATTTGTTTATTTTTGTTTTGCTTTGGGGATTGAGAGAGCAATTAGGAGAGACAGAGAGAAACTCACTCTGCAGCCTGTGCTGGCTTCTCTCACAGGAATTCTCTTGCTTCAACCTTCCAGGTGTTACGTTTATACATGTGAGTCACAATGTATATGTTATTTTGACTTTCTAAAACTCTTCCCTTGTGAAAGTTGTCAATAAAAGAATAGCTGACAGACTATACAAACAAGCTGTTAATGCCATTTTGCTTACTGAGGAAATCAAATAAAATATATTCATGATTTTATTTGTTTCAGTACCCCCTATCCAGTTTCTTTATTGCATGAGATATTAAGTTGTAAAAACATGATAACCAGGACCTGAAAATTCTAGTATTGACATTTCCAGCAAGTGGAATTTCAACAATGAGAAGGCTCAATACCACTCCCCATCACACCAATGGCTTTATTCTGGTAGGCTTCTCTGAGTGGCCACGACTGGAAATGGCTCTTCTTGTGGTCATCTCCATCTTCTATATAGTGACCCTCTTTGGGAATTCAGCTATTATCATTTTGTCCCGCCTTGATCCTAAACTCCACACCCCTATGTATTTCTTCCTGGCCAATCTTTCCTTTTTGGATCTCTGCTATACCACTTCTACTGTCCCCCAGATGCTAAAAAATATTCAGAGCCATGAGAGAAGCATCAGCTATGTGGGCTGCATAGCACAACTGTTCATCTTCCTTAGCCTGGGATCTACAGAGTGTGTGCTTCTCTCCATCATGGCCTTTGATCGCTATGTGGCCATCTGCCAGCCTTTGCGTTACACAGTTATCATGCACCCCCAGCTGTGCCAACAGCTGGCAGCAGTAGCCTGGATAACTGGTTTCAGCAACTCCTTGGTGCAGACAGTGTTGACTTCTTTATTACCTCGTTGTGGCCAATACCAAGTAGAAAATTTCTTCTGTGAGGTACCTGCCATGCTTCAGTTATCATGCGTTGACACCTGGGTCAATGAAGTAGAGATGTATGCTGCTGTGGTTGTCATAAAAGTTATCCCCCTTGGGCTAATACTCTTCTCTTACATAAACATTGTCAGAGCAGTCATAAGGATACAATCTTCTGAAGGTCGAAAGAAGGCCTTTAACACATGTGGGTCTCATCTTCTGGTGGTCATCATGTTCTATGGCTCTGCCATCAGTGGATATGCATACATGGCACCCAAGAGCAGCTCAGCCAAACTGAAGGGCAAGCTTTTGGCACTGTTCTATGGACTCATAACACCAATGCTGAACCCTCTTATCTATACCTTGAGGAACAAGGATGTCAAGGCTGCAGTGAAGAAGGTTCTTGGAAGAGAACAAGAGCAAGGGTAGAACTTGGATTAGGCAAAAGCAGACCCTATAGCAGTCCATTCCTTGGTTCCATAGCAGGGTTACCAACAGCCCTTATTCATCCAGAGCCTGATTGTGACCACTTGTTATTGATTATATGTAATCAATGTAATAGCCAATGGTCATTGGAATGGTCTGATAGTTCAACATATACAAAAAATTAATAGATTTAAGTAAATCTAGATCAAATTTAGTTAATAAATGTTGACCTGCTAATTTTAAAATTTTAAAATATTAATTTTAAAACATTCTTTCTTATTTCCTATACATTAAAAGTAATGGAAGTGGTACGTTAGGAAATTAAATGAAAAGCACAAAGACATCTGCTTGAAATTCAGTCATTTTGACCCATAAACAACCAAGGTGAGAATGTGATTTCCTCCTTTCAAATATTTTGCATATTGTAAAGATACGTTTTTTACATTTAATTGTATTGCTGATGAATGAATGGTTGTGATAATAAAATGCATTGCTGTGGAAGACAGTAATGCAAACAGAGCTCCAAAAAAATGCTTCTGACTGTTTATGTTATTGCAGTTTCCCTTAGAATATATTTTTTAAATTTAGATTGCAATGTTTATTAGATTTGCCTCCATTATGATGTTTTTGCATGTAAGGAATACAAAGTAATATACTGAAGAACGTAATTGTGTATATATCAAAATGATTTTTGTCCTATTTCTTGATAATAGATAGGAGTTATCACTCTAGGAAATAACCATTACAATATTTGTTATTCAATAATATCATGGCTATCATTAGGCTTAAGTTATTATCCTGTTTCCAATTTCTTTGGGGAAATATTCATTTTATTTTATTTATGGGGAAGTTTTTGAAATTTGTTATTAATTTTTCTCATACAATACATTTTGAATATATTTTGATCATATTCTTTGCCCTGCCCCAAATTCTTCTACATCATCTCTACTTCCCTACCCACCAACTTCATTTTCTTCCTTTCTGTAAAATAAAAAGCAAAGAAAAGCAACAACAACAAACAAAAAGAAAAGAAAAATGAAAACAGGTAAGCTAAAAGAGCAAATTCAGTAAGACTGAAAAACAAAGCAAAATGACAAGCACACACACACACACACACACACACACACACACACACACACACAAATGCACGAACGCGAGTGCAGACACACACACACCAGGGAGGCTGTTTTGTGTTTTGTGCTGCCCTGGAGTGTGGTTCATATACACAGTGGTAGGTAGCTTCATGAGGGAAATCTCCTTTCCCTTTCCCATCAGTCTCAACGTCAGCTGCAGCTCTGCAGATCACTTCACAAGAGTGAGTGATATCAGCAGCTAGCCCAAACTTAAGAGATCTGTCCTTTATCCTTTGAGGCTTTTAGTTAAGGCCTTGTTCCTATGAACACACTTGGGATACAGCATGTTGTCCTCCAGGTGTGAGGTGGAAATGTACAGGCTGGAAGCAGAAAGAGGGAAGTCTCTTTCCTTTTTTTTTTTTTTAATTGGATATTTTCTTCATTGACATTTCAAATGTTATCCCCTTTCCCTATTTCCCCAACTCCTGGAAACACCCTATCTCATCCTCCCTCCCCTTGGTTCTCTGAGGGTGCTCCTCCACTCACCACACATTCCCAAGTTCCCGACCTCAATTCCCCTACCCTGGGGCATCTATTGAGCTTTCATAGGGCCAAGGATTTCTCCTTCCATTGATGCCTGACAAAGCCATCATCTGCTACACATTCAGCTGGAGCCATGCGTACTCCTTGGTGGATGGCTTAGTTCCTGGGAGCTCTGGGGGGTGGGGGAGTCTGGTTGGTGGATATTTCTCTTCCTATGGGGTTCCAAACCCCTTCAAGTCCTTTAGTCCTTTCTCTAACTCCTCTATTGGGGACTCCATGCTCAGTACAATGGTTGGCTGTGAGCGTCCACCTCTGTAATTGTAAGGACCTGGTAGGGCCTCTCAGGAGAAAGCTATATCAGGCTCCTGTCAGCATGCATTTGTTGGGATCCACAATAGTGTCTGGATTTGGTAATTGTATATGGGATGAATCCCCAGGTCGAACAGTCTCTGGGTGGTCTTTCCTTCAGTCTCTGCTCTATACTTTCTAGCTTGCAATCCCACCAGCAATGAAGGAGTGTTCCTCTTTCTCCCCATCCTCGCCAGTATCTGCTGTCACCTGAGTTTTTGATTGTAGCCATTCTATCTGGTGTGAGGTGGAATCTCAGGGTTGTTTTGATCTGCATTTCCCTGATGACTAAGGATGTTGAACATTGCTTTAGGTGCTTCTAAGCCATTTGGTATTCCTCAGTTGAGAATTGTTTGTTTAGCTCTGTACCCCATTTTAATAGGGTCATTTGATTCTCTGGACTCTAACTTTTTGAGTTCTTTGTATATATTGAATATTAGCCTTCTGTTGGATGTGGGCATGGTAAAGATCTTTTCCCAATCTGTTGGTTGCCATTTTGTCCTTTGCCTTACAAAAGTTTTGCAGGTTTTTGAGGTCCTATTTGTTGATTCTTGATCTTAGAGCATAAGCCACTGGTGTTCTGTTCAAGAAAATTTCCCCTGTGCCCATGTGTTCAAGGCTCTTCCCCACTTTCTCCTCTATAAGTTTCAGTATATTTGGTTTTATGTGGAGGTCTTTGATCCACTTGGACTTGAGCTTTGTATGAGGAGGTAAGAATGGGTCAATTTGCATTTTTCTACATGCTGACCTCCAATTGAACCAGCACCATTTATTAAAAATGTTGTCTTTTTCCACGGGATGGTTTTGGTTCCTTTGTCAAGTATCAAGTGACTATATGTGTATGGGTTCATTTCTGGGTCTTCAAATCTATTCCTTGATCTTCCCATCTAGCTCTGTACCAATACCATGCAGAAAAAAAAAACACATGATCATTTTATTAGATGCTGAAAAAGCATTTGATAAAATTCAGCAATGGTTCATGTTAAAAGTCTTGGAAAGATCAGGAATTCAAGGCCCCCACCTAAACATAATAAAATCAATATACCAGCAAACCAGTAGCCAACACCAAACAAAATGGAGAGAAACTTGAAGCAATCCCACTGAAATCAGGGACTACACAAGAATGCCCACTCTCTCCAATCTATTCAACAGAGTACTTGAAGTTCTAGCTAAAGCAATTAGACAACAAAAGGAGGTCAAAGGGATACATATTGGAGAGGAAGAAGTCAAAATATAACTATTTGCAGATGGTACGATCGTATACTTAAGTGACCCCAAAAATTCCACCAGAGAACTCCTAAAGCTGATAAACAACTTCAGCATAGTGGCTAGATATAAAATTAACTCAAAAAGATCAGTAACCTTCCTCTGCTCAAAGGATAAACAGGGTGAGAAAGAAATTAGAAAAATGACACCCTTCACAATAGTCACAAATAATATTACATACCTTGGTGTGACTCTATTGAAGCAAGTGAAAGATCTGTGTGGTAAGAACTTCAAGTCTCTAAAGAAAGAAATAGAAAAAGATCTCAGAAGATTGAAAGATCTCCCATGCTCATGGACTGGCAGGATTAATATATTTAAAAATGGCCATCTTGCTGAAAGCAATCTACAGATTCAATGTAATCTCCATCAAAATTCCAACTCAATTCTTCATAGAGTTAGAAAGAGCAATTTTCAAGTTCATTTGGAACAACAAAATCCCAGGAGAGTGAAAACTATTCTCAACAATAAAAGAACTTCTGAGGGTGGGGAATCACCATCCTTGACCTCAAGCTATATTGTAGAGCAATAGTGATAAAAGCTGCATGGTATTGCTACAGAGACATGCTTTCCCTTTCTTATAGGGTACCCAGGCTTGTTCAGAGTGGAACTGTAGCCCAGTCCAACCACTTGAGTTCCCAGGAAGGCTTATCCCATGAACCACATACCACATTTCCCATAGATCTCCGATGTTGCATTGGATGGCACTGCCTCAAGCTGGCTACAGTAGCTGCAATTCTGGCCCAAGCTGCCAACACTGCCTTAGAGGCAGGTGTAGTCACAACTGTGGTGCCGACTCCCTCATAGAGCATAAGAGGATCAATGAAGGCAGGTATCTGCTCCTCTGGTGCAGTGATGATTTCAAGGGGAACTGTCACCTGAGACTCTTCCTCCAGTTCGATCTTCATTTTTTTTGCGAGATGCCTTCAACTTGGCTTCTTTGGCAGAGTCAGGAACACTCTTCAACACCAGCATTTAATCTGGAAAAGCCCTTGCAAGGAGTGGTTTATAAGCATATACTTTCTGGCCTTTGCTGCTCAGCTTCATCTCCTTGCACCACGCCAGCAAAACATCTCTGTGAATCAGGCTCATTGGTGGCAGATGTGGAAAACAAGGAACTGGTACCTTCCTATGAGTGGTACCTTCAGTGTCTTTTGCTTTGTTCTTCTTTGGTTTACATCCATTATCTTACTCTGACTTTTTTTTTCTTTCCCAATTGCTTTAGTCTTTGCAGAAGACGTGCTCGGTTGACTAGACATCTGCCATTCCACTTCTTCCCTCAGCTCTTCTGTTCTCCACTGTAACTGGTGCGCTGGAGAGGTGAAGGATATGGATCTCAAGTTAGAGCCTAGCCCGTACTACACAAAGTAAGAAATAAAGTCTAAAATAAACAGGGGATACCACACAGTTGTAGAGTGCTTGACTAGCTTACTGGATGAACTAGGTAGGTTCAGTCCCCTGGTAAGTTACCCATCCCCATCTCCACCTCCACACTCCCCATCCCAGCTCTCACCTCCACACTCCCCATCCCAGCTCTCACCTCCACACTCCCCATCCCAGCACTCTTATCTCTCTTTAATCATTTTTTACAGTCCAGACTTTAACCCTGTCCCGATTCACCTTCCAACTGTTCCCCTTAATTATTGCCTCTATTACAGTAGGGGTTATAGGTCTTTTAAAATTGTTTACTTAATCTTGATTTAACTTGGTAGATCAGATATATCAACAAACATCTATTTATTCAAGTTTGGTGGAATGCAGATTTTTAAAGTATACTTTTTATGATTCTAGCTGCCTAGAAACCAGTATTCTCCTAGAATCCTTCAGATGAAGATGTAGAATTCTCAGCTCCTTCTGTACCATGCCTGCCTTGATACTGCCAGTCTCCCACCTTGATGGTAATGGACTGAATCTCTGAACCTGTAAGCCAGACCCAAGGAAATGATTTCTTTATAAGTGCTGCCTTGGTCATGGTATCTCTTTACAGCAACCCAAACCAGCCAGAGACATAAAATACTTGCCCCAACAGGGGGATGACAATATTAATCACTCCAAGGACATTTCCAGCCCTGAGAGCCCTCTTTCTGCTTCCTTCACAAAGTCATCAAGAAAAAAGAATGAAGATTCCCCCTGTCATCGACAATGAAGATCCTGCAACAGATTGATGGGGGGATTTGATGATCCAAGAAGACTTAGAGAAGAGGAGAGAATTTCAAGATTATTGTCCCATATTCTGTTATACAACATAATGCTCGAGTGTTTCCTCACTTTTTTAGTACCAATGGAAGTTTAGATGTTCCATTTTTGCCTTTAGATTGGTTGGTCTCCTTTTGCTGGTCTGCCTTGTGGGCCTTTGGTATATATGCAGGATCAGGTTCACTCAGAGTAGGAATGCAGCCATGATTGTGCAAGCATTTATGGCCATTGAGGCAGGACAGTCTCCCTAGGCATGGCTGGCAGTCATGCAAAAATGATCGTCACGTTCAGGCTGTAAGGCGAAGCACTGCACTCCGGGTCAACTTCTAGTGGCCCCAGAAGAGCACGTCTGATTGCATGCAGGTTGGTACCCCAAACCCCGCCTCTGAGAAAAAGGTATCGGACGGGTCTAGTACTCTTTGGGTGGATGACACCTAAGTGAGGATCAGTACAATGTCCCTGTTTCCAGCATCAGAGACCAGACCTCTACTCTTGCCTGTTTCGTTTAAAAACTAAAAGGAGGAACTGTGGAGAGCCATTCCAAGAGCAAGCGGTCTCATAAGCAAGCCTTCATTTGGCTAAGCTTGCTGTCATTGGTTGCTTCCGCATCTGGTGACCTATCTGCTTTTGCCACATAGCCCACTGGGATTGGCTAAGCTAAGGTGGAGCTTAAGTAATGGCTCCTCAGAAGCAGGAAGGCAGGAGAAGCAGGCAGGAGGAGCAGGAGGGAGTAGTAGCAGTAGAAGCAGGAGGGGAAACATTGTTAAAAGGTTCCTGAATAAACTGCTAAAAGGAAGAGCTCCGGTCGTGTCTTTGTTGCTGGTCCGGATGGGGATGTGACACTATTTGTCTCTAATCTCTCTGCAGTTTGGCCTTCTATTGTTTCCATGTGGGCATGTAGAATTGCCAAAAGAGTAGGGAGACTTTGGAGCTACAGGAGCATCAGAGATAATGAAACACATTAAGCCACCTCAAAGGACAATTTTAATGATAGAAATAGATTATATAGACAGACACTTCTTGCATTAAAAAATGGAAAACTCTGTTTCATATCCCTTGGGAGCAAAATAAGAATCGAGGGAATAAAAACTTAATCTGAAAAAGCCACCACAGTACTTATTGCAACTGTGACCACTGGAGTGAACCCCTCCCTACTTATAATTAAAATCTATATATAGTTCCTCTCAAAAAAGGTTGAAAAACTGTGTGATAAAAAGTAGATATACAACAAGAAAAATTATCTTTGATAGTACTGTTAAGGTCTAGGTAAAATGTTAAGACCTAGGTAAGTGTTATCCGGCTAGCCTGCCATTTTATGCTGTTACTAATACTATATGGAAACTTTTTAATATGTTGTTTCTGCTGTTACTAGGAAACTTTCTCATTCCCAAGTTGATTGCATATTCTGTTATATTTACTGCTCTTGGAAATCAATCACAACAAAAATCAGTTACAATGGCTTTGTATAGTTAACCACAATAAGCTTGGACTTGAACCAACCACGTGGTTCACCAACCCAGCAACACTTTCTGAACATGTGTATAACTTGTATTACCATATATTATTATAAAGGCACTTTTGCCTTTATAAGCTACCCCTAAGATGGACCCCAACATAAGAGAGATACCTACAACTATTTGGAATAAGACTTCCATTACTGAGAGAGGTTGAACAAAGTTTTAGTTCCCAAGACCTGGCTAGGAACTGACATCCTATTTGGAAAAAAAGAAAGACATGTGTGTGGGTAACTGGCATCCTGCTTGGCAAGATAAGACATGAATGGTAGGCAAGGTTTGTCCCCCAAACCCAGTTGAATACCCCAACCTAAGAGAATAGGATTAATGTACAACATATGTTCCTATGGAAACTCCTCCATCCCTAAATCCTGATTGGTAGAATAACATGACACAGATGTTTATAGATCTCAGGCTTTAAAAGCCATATAGGATTTTTGGTTTTTTGCCATATAGGATCTTAACTCATGGTCATGGATCAGCTCCCTAGTCTGGACTATTGCACCTATGGATCAGTCCTGGGGCACATACTCAGTAAACTATCCCTGTCTGACTGAGATTGGTGTTTGTGTGGCTTGTGAGGTGTCTCCTGGATCCCAAGAAGTACAAAGGCTTAAGAGACAGAGGACAGAGGAAGTAAGAGAACACAAAGTGCTTAATTGTGAGCTTTTGGTATCTAATTTAGGATTTAGACAGCCCATTGAACCTATGGCACTGCCTCTTAATGAAATTGAGGAAAGGTGATCATCCTCAATAGATTTCAGAGTTACCTAGGAACAAATGGGAGAAAATGGTGAAAATTCACAAAATAAAAAACTAGTCTAGAATCCCGTTAAAATACAAGACCTTATACATTATAAAGACTCAATAGAAACTTATGAAATGTGCTCACCTATGTGAGACAGATGTTAAGTACCTAGGTTACCCAAAACAGGACTATCCCCCAAGATGGGAAAGATATAGAAGAAGTTGTACTGGAACCTGGTTTTTAATTATAATGGCTGACCTGGTAGTGAGAAGAAGCAGAAATTATGGAAAATCTTAATAGCCCTAAAGGTGTTAATATTGTGAAATTTCAATTGTTAAGTGAAGGTCAATATGCTGATTTTTGAAAACAAATGCAATCTGATGACTCTATTATTATACTTTAGATGGATTAAGAGCCTGGGATAAGGTGGAGGAATAAGGGGGAAAGGTCCATGTTATTCAAAAAGAATTATGCAAAGCCCAGGTAGACTTTTACTGATTTATTACATAGATTAACATCCACCATAAAGAGGGAAATATCAGATCCAAATAGAAACAGGTATTAATTGAAACTTTAGCTTTCAAAAATGCAAATACAGATGTTAAAAAAGGTTCTTAGACCTTTAAAAGCTTGATCAGCACCCATGGATGAATGGATTAGAACTACTGCTGATATTGACCATAATGACTATGTAATTGGATAAGCAATGGCTAATAAACTTAGATGTCAAAAATGTCCATTGTTTTAACTATGGGATATAAGGTCATTTGAAAAGGGATTGCAAGAAAGGGTTTCTAGGGACTTCTCTGGCAGACCTCAGCCTTCCTGGACTTGTAGGTGTACTAAGGTTTGACTAATGAATGCATATCACCAAGAGGTATGTGAGGAAATCCTTTACTGATGGGAAATTCCCTGTAATATAATCTTTTAAATATGGGAAAGTCCCTAAGGGGGTTCACCCATATCCCAGCAACAATCAACAGGAACCAGGTATTTACTGTCAGCAATCCACAGAACAAGTAGAAAAAAAACTAAACTCTGTCTTGGAGGTCTAAAGCATACAACAGAAGGAAGTGCTGCCCTAGGCTTAACCATAAGTAAAAATCTCACACTATCATCAATAGCCCAATACTGTAAAAATACTCACTGGAGTTCATGGAACTTTACCCCCAAAGAGAGTAGGAAGAAATAGCCTAAAATCTCAAAGAATTCATTGTGTATCCAGGGATCATAGATGAAGACTTCAAAGGAGAAACTGAGGTTATGGTTTATGTAAAGAAAAATATGTAGTTTAAGGTGGGAGACAAGATTGTTCAGATTCTATTGCTTGTATAGGTCAAAAGCAAAGCAGCCCCAAAACAAAAAACAGGAGGATTTGAAAGTACTGAAAGATAGTGTTTTATGTTGTTGTTGATGTTGTGGTTTTGTTTTTTATTCTTGTTTTTGTTTTTGTTTTTTTTTGGAAACTTATCAATAATAAGAGAGCATTAAAATTAAATGATACTGAAATTGAAGGTTTGGTAGACAATGTTAGGAGCTGATGTAACTATAATTTCACAAAAATGTTTAAATCCACTTTGGCCCCTTCAGAAAGTATCTACATAGTTTGTTGGGTTTTGAACATTATTCTAAGTAAAACAAAGCATAAAACAAGTTAAATGTGTGGGTACAGAAGGTCAAATAGAAAGATTGAAATCTTTTGTATCATATTCAGCCATACACCTATGGGAAGAAGAACTACTGCAACAATGGGAGCGCAGGTTAATATTCTTTCAATGGTTACCTATTTTAACTGACATATGGCTTGATTGTTTCTGTATTTAAATAGATAAGAAACCTGGCTTGAGATATATGGAGATAGTCATAGAATGTGAGTGCCTATTTATTTTAAAAGATGAAAAATGCTAGCTCTTGATATGTGTGTAATAAGGATCAAACTGTACCTTAAAGGAGATGCTTGATAAACAGAAAAGGGGAATAAGAACTCCCAGAAACAGATTGAATAATGCTTTATAAACTTTTTAATTAACTTGTTTTACCAATTTTTAAATGCCAGTAAGGTAGAAAGAACTGCTATACAAGAAGCTGCTAGAAGACAGTACTGAGTTAGATCTATCTGTGTACTTTAAAGCTGTTTTACCCTCAAAATGGAAGTCAGGGAATGTGCAATATTAGAGAAGAGGTTTTGTCTATATTTCCACAGATGATGAAAGACTATGGGTTCCATCAAAATTGATAAAGGTCCAATCTGAATAAGAAAAATTTCCAATGATATAACTCAAGGAAAGAACACAGAAAGACAGCAATGCATGTGACACATAAAACTGATCACAATCACCCCCCAATTCCATCAGCTGAGCATGGAGATAGCTCAACAAACTGTCTGGAAACAGACAGATTGTTCATCAAACTGGCAGACTATAAAACCTTGATGCTGAAATAGACATTTGCTTAATGAAAGATGATTTGGATTGCACTTATGAAGGATCATCTCATTTACTGATTTTCATGAGGACATTTGGAGTGTTAAGTTGGTGGGATTGATAGAAAGGGGGAAGAAGTAGAGGAATTTTAATTCAGCAACATAACTGCTTTGGCAAGAGAAAACATCCAAAGAATATTTAGGTCTACATGACCCTGGTGGAATGCAGACATGCTTCAGATTACAGTGTGATCTTGCTGGAATATAGATGTTCCCTGAGTCATTTTATCCCTAAGAATGAAGGTAAGATCATTTTATATAAGGAAGCAGCCATGTATGAAAGTGACATCTAAGTCTAATTGAGGGGCAGACAAAGTGATGAATCAGAGAAAATTTTGACAGAATGAGTCAGAGATAGGATCCATCAAACTCTCATGAGAACAGACAGGAAGGAGAGGCTATTCAATAGCAGCAAGAGACGGGTGAAGGGAGGGAGAGATGGGGGAGGGGTTGTAAGAAGGGCAGTGGGAAGAGGCAGGGGCTGTATCAGGGTGTAAAGTGTATAAATAAATTAATGAGAAAAAAGCAGTGAAAGAGAAAGGTAGTGGTGGTATGGAAAGGTATGTGTGTAAAGAAGTTTAGCAGGACAGTTTCACAAAGACAGGTTGCAGAGAGAAGCTAGATACACATGAAGGAGACCAGAGAATGAGAATGAGACAGAAGATTAGAACATATGGCTAAAATTAATATGCGGTCAAGCAGATCAATTCAGTCAGAAGCCGAGAAAAGGTATACTTGATCAGTCAGCTTGGAAGATTAGATTGTATGGAGGTTAGGAGTTTTCAGGCCTAGGCCTAGGGATAATTAGCACAGAGAAGGAAATGTTCTGGGCTCAGCCCAAGCAGTGTATTCACACAGCTTGTTTACTGTTATCATTTTATCTTATCATCTGAGGAAATAAAAGTATCATTTACATATTTTACTTCATCTTACTCCTCCAGCTAACAGTCAGTCACCAAGGGAAACCATAGCGGGAATTCAGATCTGGAATCTATAGGCAGGGAATAAAACAAACCACAAAAGTATGTTGCTTGTTGGTTTCCTTCTAGGTTCATATTCAGGTATATTTCTTATAAAACACAGGCTTATCTGCCTAGAATGGTATTAGCCATGTGGTCTTGGTCCTCCTCCATAAATTAAAATCAAGAAAATTCCATCACAAATGTGCCCATGGGCCAGTATGATGGACACAACTTCTCTACTGAGGTTCCTTCTTTCCAGGTGTTTCATAGTTTGCTTAAAATTTATAAAGACTGATTAGCACAAATATTCTCCAGAATAAATAAAATTTAGGACAGAAACTATGTCTTGACTAATAAAAACTGTGTTAAAATTATTTAAATATCTTCTCTGATCACTGTGTGGCATAGCACTAGGAAACAATAGTAAGATAATCTTTCTAATATTCACTAATACATGGAATTTAAGCAGCATATTCCTCCAACTACCCATTGACCAACGAAAATTATAATGAAAACTTCAATGAATGAGAGTAGTTAATGTGCAAAATGGTCTAGAACAAATTTAATCATAAAAACAATTCTTGTTATCCAAAATAACAATAAAGAGGAAAGCAGAATATAACAAAACCTTAGGTGTTCATCAAAAACATCTCTCAAAAAGAAGTGGATACTCCGGATGTGCTGACCCCTGCGATTTCCCCAAATGTGGGAAACTCGACTGCATAATTTGTGGTAGT
>NW_022196909.1:52726163-52726807 GCF_008632895.1 Mastomys coucha | reverse complement strand
AAAAAAAAAAAAAAAAAAAGAAGTGGATAATACCAAATGTCAAGGGATTACCTCAGCATTTAAGAGTGAAGACTGCTCTCATGCAGGACCTGAGTTTTGTTCACATTATTCTCAGTGCAAACACTGGACAATTCCAGGGAGACCAATAACTCTTCTGGCACCTATATCGATGTGCACATAGACACACACATGCATTAATAAAATATGTTACATATTTTAAATGGATACATCGAAAACTAAAGAAGCAGTGACAAAGATGCTACAAATGTCAAATATCCATGGCTGATGCTCTATTTTGATCTATCCTGCTTTCTTAATACGGAATACTTCGCACTGTCTCAACTCCTAGATCTTTGTAGTAATAAATCAGAAGTAAAAATGCTTTAATTTGAAATGCGTTTATGTATTAGGATCTTACTACCATATCTAAATCTTTTGATTTTAGTTAATAGTGTTGGCTGTGTAACAATATCTGGAATCTTGGAATCAGATAGAAGTACTAAATATTGGATAAACTCTATTGTAGATGTAAGTGAAAATACCAGCACATTAGCAATCTCACTATAAACATGACAGTGTTAGCTGGGCGGTGGTGGCGCACGCCTTTAATCCCAGCACTTGGGAGGCAGAGGCAGGCGGATTTC
>NW_022196909.1:52723760-52726022 GCF_008632895.1 Mastomys coucha | reverse complement strand
AAAAAAAAAAAAAAAAAAAAAAAAAAAAAAAAAAAAAAAAAAAAAAAAGACAGTGTTATGAAAACTATTCAGTCAATTTTAATAATCAACCTTACTTTTCAGTGATATTAATGGATTATTTAATTTACTATTTGAATGTCAGTAAGACAAAAATAAAGATAATTGGTGTGACTTTTAGATTTAAGTTTGTATGACTTTAAGAGCCACATTTTCTCCTTAATTTGCTCAACTTATAATTCTATAAGGTTTTTACATCTTTTTTACTTAGCCTAACTATAGAAATAGAAAAGATCATGGATTTCACATTATTTAAACACTTAAAGAACTTTATAAACTAACTAGAGAAGGCTGAATCTAAGAAACTCAAAATTCATAAACCCTTTATAGTTCCTCTTGAATACATATTTTATAAAAATGAAAAATATCTATAGGAAATAATGGAGTAGTAGATTGCCTTTGTTACACCAATTTGTTTTCTCAGATATTGACAAATATTGGCCTACAATATTTATTTTTAAAAAATCAGAATGATATGGAAGAGTGATGACCTTCATCATCAGTGAGATTAATCATAGTGCAAACACAAAAGCATGAAGGAGATTCCATTAAAAATCATAAGGACAAATAACTCAGAATCTCTCAATCCTACATCTTCCATAAGAAAAATATATTCACTATATACATTAGAATATTCAAAAGAACTCTCTCTCTTTCCCTCTCCCTCTCCCTCTCCCTCCCCCCCTCTCTCTGTCTCTCTCTCAAGAGGTTAGGCTCAAATTTTAAATTTCATGTCTGGTTTGCCTGGAATGAATTGGATCTCTAAGATCACATGATAAAAATCACCTAATATTCTGTACTCAGAAATCAAAGTTCAGGAATCACCATCCAATGGAAATACTTAGAGAAAATTGAAATTTTAGAGAAAATCTCACTTAGCAAAAGTACTAGATGTAAAAATTAACAAAACTCCATTGATAGATCCACTGGAGTAGACCAGTGAGGGAAAACCCAGGTGTCTATTTTAGACATTAACAAGGGACATTGGTCCAAGGACACAGGAGGCCATATTTCACTGGGCTCACAAAAACACCCTAGTAAAGAATGCCTCAAAGACTTCTAGCTAGCTGTGAATATACTTTACACAAAAGAGATAAACTAGTAGACATACTTAATCTAATAAGAACCAAGAATTTTTTTAAAGATTTATTTATTTATCTATATGAGTACACACTGTATCTGTACAGATAGTTGAGAGCCTTCATCTAGTTTTGGGGAATTGACTTTTTTTTTTAGGACCTCTGCTCACTCTGATTGGCCCCACTCACTCCAGCCCAAAGATTTATTTATTATTATAAATAAGTACACTGTAGCTGTCTTCATGTGCACAAGAAGAGGGCGTCAGATCTTATTACGGGTAGTTGTGAGCCACTATGTGGTTGCTGGGATTTGAACTCAGGTCCTTTGGAAGAGCAGTCAGTTCTCTGACCCACTGACCAATCTCATCAGTCCCAAGATTCTTAATAAAAGAATGACCATTAAGAAAGTAAAAGAAAAGAATTGCAGGAGTCTTGAAACAGCAAATGTTTTTAATTTATTAGTTAATCTGATTGTCAGGTCTAGATGGGATATCTCTGAGTATGATAATTAAGGGAATAGATTCCTGGCTTGTAGCATTCCAAAGGCTTCTGCATTTATTGGAGCATCTGTCTCATGGTCACCCTGGGTAATGCATCTGGGTCCGCACCTTCATCATTGTGAGGACAGAGAGAACTAACTATATCTCTACCTCGAAAGAACTTTCTTTCCAGTGCTAGAATCTTTCCTTACCAACCTCTTCAAAGCTCCTTTTACATCTTTGTTTCTTAAAGTGTAAATGAGGGGGTTTAGAGTAGGAATAACCACAGTGTACAAAAGGGTGATAAACTTCCCCTGACTCTGTGCATAGGAGCTGTTAGGCTGGATGTAGATAGCAGTGATTGTGCCATAAAATAGTACTACTACCAGCATGTGGGATCCACAGGTTCCAAGAGCTTTACCCCAGGTTAGAGCAGACCTTAACCTCATCAGTGCTTGGGCAATGTACCCATATGATACCAAGATGAGAGTCAGGGGAAGGAGGAGCAGCACCAAGGAAGCCATGAATAGCTGCACTTCATTAGCATGAATGTCTACACAGGCTAACTTGATCATGGCTGGAACTTCACAGATGAAGTGATAAATCCTGTGGTTCCCACAGCGAGGCAGGCGGAGGGTGATGGTGCC
>NW_022196909.1:52663664-52723416 GCF_008632895.1 Mastomys coucha | reverse complement strand
AGAGAAGCCCACCAGGATGAAATCACCACCCGAGCTCTTGTTAATTGTCATCACTCTACTCACAAAAAAGGAGGGTGACAAGTGCGGAAATACATGTTAGATAAAGAGGAATGTAATGGGATCAGAAATCCTCTTGAAAGACATGGACCCAAAAGGTGGAAGATGGGATATAGTCTACATAGGAGAGAAGTAGAAGGTGGGGGCAGTGGGAAGGAAATTGATTTCCAGGAGGAAACTCAGAGAATACAGAATTGAGAACTGTTTAAGGTACAGAGCTACACATAGAACTACAAACAAGAAAGGAGGAGAGTGTGACAAGTAGTCTTACCTAGGGAAGAGCATACCAATTGGTTAATCAATTCCAAATGGTCATTCCTAAAAACACATAGGAGTAACATTATAAGGACTGAGCAGGATGCACACACACACACACACACACACACACACACACACACACACTTAAAGTTATATATACATGTAACCATTAATGAAAAAAAGCTATGGATTGGAAAGTGAGCAAGAGAGGTATATTGGAGGATATGAGGAGGGAAAAGGAATAGGGAAGTAATGTAATTATATTATAGTCTCAAAAAGAAAAGAAAAAAATGTTTTAGAATGTTTCAGAACTTCAAAACAGATCATATGAAAACTACTCAAAAATCAATGATTGCTCAGTTCTTCCAAGTTGCTTTGATTGTTCTGTCAGGAAATTTACCCTTTTTTATTTCCCTCAATAGCCCTTATAAGATTATCAGCAAAAGGTAGAAAGAAATATTTCAAATATATAAACAAATTCTTGGTAGGTATCCAACTGTGTCATTAGGAAAAGTAACAAAGATGCATTTACAGAGAAAAATAATAGGACAGAATACACTATTTCTCTACTTTAAATGTATACTTATAAACACCATGCTAAGAACAAAGTACACAATCATAATGACTTACTTAACTGATAGATATCATGCTTGGATTTTTTTGTCAGAATTTTTCTTATAATATGGTAACAGTTTGGAGTGTTTTAACAGTCAATGTAGAGTATTATTGTTAGTTCTGAATAATTTTAGAGCCTTGTAAGATTATTTTAGAGTTGTGCATTTTGTTTTTATGATACAGTACCTACAACTCAATTTTTCATTTTTAATAGCTCTCCCTTTGAACTTGTTTTTTATAGACTATTTTCCTTATTATTTTAGATTCACAGAATACAAGCAACAAGGATTATAAGCCTAATGGATTTCATACTTTACTTAGATCCTTTAAATGTTTGTGTATATACATTGTACATGATACTGTGCCATATGATATCATTTTCATAGAAGTGTATACTGTATCTGGAGTAAAACCCCTTAATTTCCTATTTAATTTGGTTTTTATCAAGACTCTTTATGACTATCCTAGATAGAAAGCCTTACAGGGGATCACTTATCTTTTGGCTACAACTCTTCATTACTTGACCTATTATAGCCGTAAGAATAATATAAAAATAGGACATTCATCAATGTAAAATTATTTCTAAAAAGTAATCAACTTCACACATTATCAATTAATTCAAGGTTCTGCACAATTTTTATCCTCCTTTCTGTTTTCAGAATGATATCCCACTTATGTTACTTCTTACCAAACCAAGTTTTAACTTCTTTACCCATCCTGTGACTCTTCCTACCACTATTTCATTTATAACTACCAACTTCTACCCACATGTCAGTACCTATTTCCAGATGAACATCTTCCAAGCAGCACTGTCACTGAGCATGCTTCCTGAAACCCTCAGTTGCTTTGCTTGTAACCATGTAAATTTACACATGAGCCCATTTCATAAGCAGAATACACGTCTTAAAAGGGGAAGGAAATGTTTAATGAGTATAAATGTTGTTTTTAATCTTTTTATTATTATCTAAAATGAATGATTATTTTAAAACAACAGAATAGACATAAATGTACTTTTTTTGAGCTGGGGGGGGGGGCAGATTTCGAGACAGGGTTTCTCTGCATAGCCTTGGCTGTCCTGGAACTCACTCTGTAGACCAGGCCAGCCTCAGACTCAGAAATCCGCCTGCCTCTGCGTCCCAAGTGCTGGGATTAAGGGTGTGCGCCACCACCACCCGACATAAATGTACTTTTAATAAGCTGATATCTTTACTATTTTATTAAATTCTTACTCTCACTCCTTTCCTCTCTTAACTAGCAAGTGTTGCTTAAAGCATCAATTAAATATATGGTGTGATAACATAATGTTCCTTATATTATTTAATTCAAAGCTAACATTTATATGGTAATATAGTCACATTAATTGAAAAATAAGCTTAAAAACCTGAAAATTTCAATTCAATTTATAAAAATTGAAGAATGTGGCTAACACTGTTAAAGTAGCAACCCCGATTTCTCTCCAACAGATCTACGTATGAAAATTCATCCCTGGACAATGGTTTGCTTGTCATACATTCACCATATTCATGTTAGGGGACCTGAACTCATTCATTCATACATATTTATTGAAAAAGATATGTTTCACCCCTACCTTTGTCCTCTCCACATTCTTCAGTCAGTGTACTTGAATGCCCTTAGAAATTGTGTGAAACCATATTTTAATAGTATAATGATATAAAATAAAAATTCACAATATGTTATAATTTTTGATTGGGTAGCTACTATTATATATCATATTTTCAAGTTTTTCCTCTGATATTGTCATCATGTCCAAATGTATTTATTTAATTCAACCTTGTTGATAAACTAGAGGGCATGACATCTTAATTTACTCACATTTTAAATTTAAGTGTTTAATATGAATGCAAAGTTTTTCATTCTTTATATTTTTCAAAAATACAATGATTTAAAGTCAAGGGAACATAGTTACTGTACATATACATGAGCACAAAGAGCCATAGACTGCCTCTTCAATAGCCCATGTACATCCAACACAATTGCTATATCAGAAAGAACTTCTCATTTTTTTTTAATCTTCAGAAAACTGTAAAATTGGAAAGAATTTAAGAAATCTAAGTCATAAAGAAATGTTTCCAAATGTTGAAGTGATTTTTTTTGTTTATATATCTGCTTTTTTTTATTTCTGGATGTATGTTTTTCAGATTAAAGGTAACTGTAAAATCCAATTTTCAAACCCAATATTATAGTGAAATTTAATTTACTTTATCATTTAGAAACACTTTAAATGCTTAGCATAATAAAAGACATGTGAAGAAAGCTGACTTGGCAGTTGATTAAAATAATATTGTTTTCTTAGCTAGAGAGTTTGTAGTACAAAGATAAGCAAAGGAAAAAAATGTATGGTTATTATTTCCTCACCTCTGAAATTTTTGTCTCCTCATCCTTCCAATTACTTTCCCAGGCTGAGAAGATGATGCTTTCCAGTAACTAGATTCTTAAAAAGAATCTTAGAATTCAAGGCCAAATATCAGATGTTAGTGCTTTGACCAGAGCCCTGGGATACTGAAGTGTGTCACTGCAGCAGGAAATGATATCAGTCTAAACTGGGACCTGGAGATCCCTATATTCCTAATAGGGCAATTATCTTCAGGCATGAGAGTGACCAAGAACAAATTCTTCTGGGAACCTGCATTGTAATCACTGCTTCTGTACAGGTAGGTCTTTAATATGAGATAATTCCAGACTGTCAAGTCACATTCTGAACTAGGATTGTGAAGCAAATGAAAATAACTTTCTCACTCTGAGCAAGATTAAAGACCTGATTCTCATGGTATAGTTCCTTTATTGACATAATTTGTAGTCTGTATATAATCAGACCATAATTTAAAGGTTCCATAACCTGAATATAAGTGAATATGTGACATATCAACGATTGTCACAGGGATGTATTTTCATATTTGGAGTCTGTTGGAGAGAAATAAGAGTAGCTATTCTGACAATATTATTCACATTCTCCAATTTTTATAAAAGGTTCTGTGGTCAATAAGTTGGAGAGGCTTCACATATAAACCTCTTAAAACTTCACAAAGTTCATTGGTAGTACTTTCAAACTCACAAAGCAAAGCACACAGATTTTGAGAATTGTTTAAGACTACTTTCTTCCAATTCATTTGCCTAAAATCCCTTTCTGGGGTAATATTTCTTTTTCTTTTTTTCTTTTTTTTTAACATTAAATTTTTGCCCACAGACAAATATTTTTTTAAGATTTATTTATTTATTAATTATATAAGTACACTGTAGCTGTCTTCAGACACATCAGAAGAGGGCGTCAGATATCATTACAGATGGTTATGAACCACCATGTGGTTGCTGGGATTTGAACTCATGACCTCTGGAAGAGCAGTCAATGCTCTTAACTGCTGAGCCATCTCTCCAGCCCCGGGGTAATATTTCTTAATAACTTATATAAACAAGATATTAAGACAAATGCAGAAAGATATCATTACAGATACACTTAGGAATAGAGAGGGCAAAGGCTTGTTGACATCAGCTAATAAACACACAAACAGCATGAGTTTCATGCAGAACATGGACATGAACACAGATAATTCTCTCAGTGATAACTTTCAGAAGATCTGAAAAAGAAGGGGCAGTTAATTTGAAGTCATATCTAAAAATAAACTAAAAACAGGTGTATGCATTGAGGAATAGAAATGTAGGTGATGACAATTTCAGAATAAAAAACTTTCATGTTGAGACATTTAAGGGATGTACCTATCTTTATGCCTCTAGAACAGGGTTGAAACATCATTAGATCAGTGTTAGATAGGTTCCAAATTAGTAGTAAGGCTTTAATGCAAAAAAAAGTGCTTTTAAATAAGCTATTAGGCACTAGGAAATTTTCACTCATTAAATCATAGTTGTTAGATATGTTCCTGGTGCCCGGGGTTCCTTGAGTGAAAAACTATGCTGGCAAGTTTTATGTCAACTTTACACAAGCTAAAGTTAATTGGAAAGAGGGATCCTCTATTGAGAAAATGGGTTTACCAGATTAACTGGGCAAAATAGTTCTTCATTTTCTTGATTAATTGATGTGGGAGGATCCATCACCTTATGGGTGATATCACCTCTTGACTGATGGTCCTGGATGCAGACTGAGCAAACCATGATTGAGTAAACCAGTAAGTAGCAGTCCTCTATAGCCCCCTGCATCAATTCTTACTTCTAGATTCTTGCTTTGAGTTCCTTCTCTGACTTGCCTGGATGATGTACTGACTGAAAATTGTATGATGAAGTAAACCGCCTCTTTCCCAAGTTGTTGGTGATCATAGTGATTGATTTCAGCACTAGGAAACTATCTAAGGCAAAGAATATAAGACAGGCAACCAACTGGATAGCCATCATGTCAAAACCGGAAGCTGAAAACACTAGTGCCTTGAGGAAGCCACACCAAAAAACCTACATCTGCTTACTGTTGAAATACAATATCAGCTCCAGAAGGAACTCTCTCAGCCTTGGCTTCCTCAAACAATTTGGGCCAGACCTTCCTATCACAAGGCTTAATGAACTTCAGATACTGCTCATTCTTAGATATTCTCAACTGAAGTTATTGTGGGGAGTATCACCCTGTCAGCCTAACAGAAGTCCCAAGATTGATTTAAAGTCAGTTATTCCTATGGAAGGTCCATCTCAGAATTTCCTCTCAAGAGTACATTTATGTGTTTGTGAAAAATTGTGAAAGTTATATGTTCGCTTGAATTTAATTCCAGGAACTTTCAAATTACTTCCTGATCCTTTCAATGATTGACTAGTCTCCGAAATGTGTCTTGTTTGAATCCAAGTGGTTTTGTAGTTTCTGTACTCTCCTGCTGATTTCTATGTTTATTATATTATAATATGATATAAAATAAATTAATTTCATTCTTTTGTGGTAATATTTCCCTTATGTCATTATATGTGCAAAGTCCTTGAAACAAAAGCTACAAAAACTGATTGATGTAGAAACACAAGATCTGCATTTACCTAAAATAGTGCTTCTGAAGTAAACTCTTTGAACAGCTGAATTTTTTGTGGGTTCTTACCCAGGATCAGCTATTGCACAGCAGTGGTCTCTGGGTGCTCAGAGGAGCTGGGGATCAGGCTCCTGGTGGTGGTGGGTATGGTTGGTATAAAAATTCCATAGCCGGGCAGTGGTGGTGCACGCCTTTAATCCCAGTACTTGGGAGGCAGAGGCAGGTGGATTTCTGAGTTTGAGGCCAGCCTGGTCTAGAGAGTGAGTTCCAGGACAGTCCGGGCTACACAGAGAAACCCTGTCTCTAAAAACAAAACAAAAATTTCAGGAGACTGTAACAGTGGACAGCTTGTGAACTGAAATGGCGGGGCTAGTTTATAGAGCTGGAGGCAGGGGCAGGGGGAGAATAAAAAGGTCAGGGAAGAAAGTGTACCTAATTTACATATGCAGACTAGATTGAAGCTGGGCACATGTAAATGCACACCAATTCAAATACCAAAGAACTAGAAGCCTAACTGGTGCTATCATGACCTGACTTTAGTCTCTATGTGGTTGAGTAGAGACCCAAGGTTCATTTGGGTAGAGAGTGGCTCTATTCTTGCCATGTTATCAGGATAGTCCTAGGATATGGTCAGCACTCTACATTCTTTCATCTGACTTGCATCCCACATTTTTTGATGGATTCTATCAACCACTTAATACAGGATAAATAATAACCCTTAAACTCTTCCAAAACATAGTAGAACATGGAACAACCCCTCTATTTCTGTTGCCCAAATCAGGTCAATGGTACCTCTTTTCAGGAATAAAATTCAAACCAACCTCACTGAACAAAGATAAAGCAATAAGAACAACAATCACATACAACACAATAGTAGGGACTGAGTACAGCAGTATAGTGGAACAATTTACATACTATGTGATTTTTCTTAGAAATCAATAGATGTATAATATTAGTGACACAATTATTGTAGATAATGAAAAATTCATTTCATAAAATCCAAAATATTTTCATAATTTTTAAAGAAACAAGTGATAATTAGTAACAAAAAGAAATAATTAGCATCCACAGCAAACCCACAGTATGATGAAACATACTATAATGTGAATGAAACCTTTACTTAGCTATCACTAACAAGATAAAAATATAATATTCGTCACCTTTACTCAAAACTCAGAGTGCCTAGGCACGAACAAGAGCTGTGGATTATACGACTTTTTCTCCAGGAGACTGTATGTTGGATCTTTGCCATCAGTGTGGCAATTTTGATTCAGTAGAATGATGATTAGCTTATTGTGATACTTCCTTGTAGATGGAATGATTCAGATGTTCTCTGATAGAACTATTTCTCAGGAGAAAGGACTGTTGCAAAATTCAGCTCCTGTGCACAGAGCTATTGTCCTATCCATAAGGACTCTCAGGAGGGCAATGAGAAGCCTCCTGAAACTCACCAGTGAGAAGAGATTGTGAGTCTCCTGGGGAGAAGAAGAGAAAAAGGACTCAGAAGACAGAATTTTTGTAGAATATGTTTATAGCTCATTGTTTTCTAGGAAAGAAGAAAACACATATATTGGGAATAGTAAAGTAAGTGTGTGGGGGGTGTTTGTGTGTGTGTGTGTGTGTGTGTGTGTGTGTCTGTGTGTGATATTGGACATTGCCCTGAAGGACACAGTGCTTTGAGAGAGGCAATCTTCTTAACATCAGGCATGGCTTCTGAGTGTAACAAAAGCTTTTCAATACAATGTAGAGATGAAGATGGGGATGGTGTGTGTTCCATGTATGTTGTAAGGAGAAGATGAACAGAAGCCCAGGAGTGGCTAATAAGAAGTAGAAACTACCTTATTATCGCTTTATATACTTTGATTTGAGGTAGGTGTTATAGTCAATTTTTCAAGATCAAGCTTGAGGAGAAAGAATTAAAGTATATAAAAGGATATCTGATACTCAAAACATTTTCCATTCTTGTTATTCTAAGTAATTATTTTCTCTTCCTTTGTAGGCTATTAAAGTTTAGGCAGACTTCAGTATCCCTCCCCCAAAACAGCTGTGTAATGCAATAATCACTTACATCATTGTAAATTAGACTTCATTTATTTCTGTAATACTCGTTATACCGTACATTGTAATATAGTCAAGTGATCCCACAGTCTCTATTGTGTTGTGCTAAAGTATCACTCATCTGGATAAATGGTCCTAGGTGAGTGAATAGGAGGAACCGGGGAAGTCATGAGAGAGCCTCCTAATAATGTTTTCCTAAGCAATCTACACAAGTGTGTGCTGTTATAGAATTTAGAAATAGTTACTATATAGTAGTGAAGATGAACACTTCCTGAGAATTTCTACATACAGACACTGCAGTGTTTCAGAAATTTTCCAGACAGTGTGTGGTGGCCTTAAAAGATCAGATAAGGGACTGAACCCACCAGTGAACATTTCTAACCTTGTGACAACATGGAAAATGGATTTTTTTTCCTCCAGAACCATTCTCAAAGCAATGCTATGTAGAGTGTGCTTGACTTTTATCTTCAAGCTATGTGAGGTATCATGCAAAGCGAAGCCAGTAAGATTTCAATGTCCTCTCATGTCATACACCATCTCTCGTATATATACAGTTGCCAATAAAAACACAGCTTGTAATATGAACCTTCATAATCTTACCAGTGCTTAGTGCACACCTGATTTTTTTTAACCATGAAAGTCTAGGTATAAAATAGAGCTTATTACTGGTAGGAAACCTGTTCAAACAGCTCAACTAGAAAGATGGGGAGGATTACATCATGTGGTGCTTACAAGGAAATAGTGAACCCATAATTTAGGTCAAGAAAATGGAAGAGATGAGAGGCAGATGGGATATCTATATCGGAGTGTTATGACACTTGTTTCTCAAGAATCTTGATACTCTTTCTGAGCAAATCATTCTTATGACACAAATTTAAATGAAACGATAACACTCTGGGTCTCAGGCAGAGTTTCTGGAAATTTAACTGAGAGAGGCAAGGCCTTATTCTCTAACTAGAGAACTACCTATACAGAATACAGAAATTACTAAGGAAAGGTGAGGTGCTTGAAAAAAAAATTTCAGGTTAAAAAAATAGCCATATTTTGTGTTGGCTTTGGGAGGGTTATTTATTTGGATTTTGTTTTGTTTTGTTTTAATTTAATACAGAGGAATGTTTACAGTACATGAAAATAAATGTAAAGTGCACACAATAGAATCCTCAGCATTTCAGCAAATTTTTACAAGAGCGGAATCCACTGAGACAGCAAGTAAGTACAGCAGACCTCCTTCTTCATACTTGTCAGAGCTTT
Source organism: Mastomys coucha (assembly GCF_008632895.1). Lineage (NCBI taxonomy): Eukaryota > Metazoa > Chordata > Mammalia > Rodentia > Muridae > Mastomys > Mastomys coucha. Next base: position 52,714,207 of record NW_022196909.1, on the reverse strand, counting down.
AAGTCAGCCTTGTGTTCTCTATACTTAGATTTTTAGAGCTTTTACATTAATGGGTGCATATCTAATCTAATAGATCCAATAAGCTAGTATACACAACTATACCCCACCCCCAGGATAAGGAAACTATATATTGTTTTGGTTTTTTGTTTTGTTTTGTTTTGGGGGGAGTGGTTTCATTATCTCCTATATAAAAACAATCTAGTGATCAATTAGTTAATAAGAACAAAAGTTATGTATTATGGTGAGAAATTCCCCAATAGAGCGTATACAAAGGTAAATCTAAAGTAGTTATGAGTAGACATAAATATTTTCATGTCCTATGTAGTTGATCAGCATTCAGTACTTCATCAACTTAAGTGATCTGGGAAACTAACTTAATTCTCACTGTAGCAACCTAATGGGGAACACATTTTTTCCTTAGCCCCTTTTATAAGTATAGTGGAGAAGCAGAGTGTGAACAAATGCTTTTACCCTGCATTGTTGTTAATACTAACATTTTAACTCATACACAATCTCCCCTTGCTCTACTCTATTGTGCTTCTCTGTGTCTGTGTTTCTGCATGAATATACAGGAACACACATGTATGTGGTATGTATATATGTATATATCTTATATGTGTTTATGAACATGAGTAGCATGTTTACTTACAATTTGGAAATACTGAAGCCCACATTTGATTTGTGGATCAACCATGAGCTGATCTACTCACATACAATATAACATAACCTATGACATTTCATTATGTCAAGTGAATAGAGGGAAGGCCTAATCGGCCGGTGATAGCTCCTATTCTATCTTGTCAGGAAAAATATGGTGCATTCAGATTTTTGGCAACCCCCCCCCAAACTTTAGCAAAGATACATACACTCCACAAAACACTAAAGGTCATCTCATTTGAAAGAAAAAGTTACCAGATTTGGAGAAAAATAAGTTCCCTGCATCTCTGATATTTGAGGGACATGAGACTGAACTTCAGAGGATATAGTGGGCAGGGACAGGCAGAGTACCTAAGGAGCCAGAGCAAGCTAAACACTGGAACTTCTCATTACATGAGAACTCATGGCTTGGTAAAGATGGTAAACATAATGATGAGAACATTGAAGTCCACACTCAGTCTCTGTATAAGGTTACACTGAAAGTAATGAGAAGTAGTCATCACAAGAGTGTTAAAGGCTAATTTAGCAGTTATAGCGTGAAAAGCATAGAGTGTAGCTGTAGGCAGAAGAGGTGGGTGATATCCAGAAAACAGACAAGGCTGTGTGTGCTAAGAATGAACAGTTTTTCATGTAGGCAACCAAGCAAGCACACAGCAGATGCCCTGTGAGAAAATAAACAAGGAGGAATGAACTGTATAGATAATATGTGTAGAGAAATACAGGTAGTTTGATGGAATTGTAATGTAAAGTCTGTTGAGATGAAAAATTAGGACGAAATTTCTATCAAGCCAGGCACCATATCTTGCTCTTAGAATTCTAGCATTCAAGAGACTGAGGCAGAGGAATTAGAAATTTCAGGTTAGCCGGGACTACATACCAAGACACCATCTCTTTTACTCTTTTTTTTTCTTTACTTAACTCAATAGTCAGATTCCTAGAATAGCATGAACAATATTAAGAAAACAGAAACTTAATGCATAAGCAGTGACACCCTCACTAAGAAAACATGTTCTATAAAGAGATCAAAACTATTAAGTTACAGAAATCAGCTGCCATGTTGAGATTTGTGGCATGAAGGGCCATGGTGTTGCTTAATTGATCCTTCTCTATCATGTCTCAGCCTATGCATCTTAAGAAGCTTCATTGACCACCTCATTACTGCCCAGACATCAGGATGTGCCCTGCCTTTAATTCTATTCATTAAAAACAGTAACCATTTATTTATTGAGTCATTATTTGATTTTACTTTCCCTTCAAAAATATGAGTCTTGAGGAAATGATACTTTTAATGCATGGATCTGAATTCTAGCAATAGCAATCACAGAATAATCTGGGCCCAATACACACAGAGAATGGTTGAAAAGACTGTATATGAGGCAATAGGAAAACATAGAGATGAGTGTGGGTTGATTGATTTTTCTGTGTAACACTGATAACTAGTTAATAAGGATGTGTAAAGAATTGAGACACAATTAATGCTTTTCCTTTTCTTTTATTCGAATGATAGCTTACACAACATGTTAAGCTGAACTTAGACCCATGGTAAGTCTTCTGCCTGAGCTTCATTAGTGCCAGGACTATAAGTTTCCACCATATTCTGTAAATATTTGTACACTTTGCTCAATGTTCAGTACATTTTGAAAAATCCCCTATGTTAAGAAGAAAGTATTAGATATGAAAATCTGTGAGGAAAAATCACTTCTAAGCTTTGATTTTATAACTGCAGAGAAAGATTATGTCTTTGATGTAACTGAGGCTCTAAAAGTATTAAAAGGATAAATTTCCCTTCATCTGCAAGAATCATTCTAATGACTTACTGTTCTGTCTTCCAGGAGATGAGTGTCAACTGCTCTCTGTGGCAGGAGAACAGCTTATCTGTCAAACGCTTTGCATTTGCTAAGTTCTCTGAGGTCCTTGGAGAATGCTTCCTCCTGTTCACCCTCATCCTCCTCATGTTCTTAGTATCACTGACAGGAAATGCACTCATAACCCTTGCCATCTGCACCAGTTCAGCCCTACACACCCCCATGTACTTCTTTCTGGCCAACTTGTCTCTCCTGGAAATTGGCTACACTTTCTCAGTCATACCCAAGATGCTGCAGAGCCTTGTAAGTGAGGCCCGAGGAATCTCTCGGGAGGGATGTGCCACACAGATGTTTTTCTTCACACTTTTTGGTATAACTGAGTGCTGCCTACTGGCAGCCATGGCCTTTGACCGCTGCATTGCCATATGCTCCCCACTCCACTATGCAACCCGAATGAGTCGTGGGGTATGTGCCCATTTGGCAATTGTTTCATGGGGAACAGGTTGCATTGTAGGATTGGGACAAACCAATTTTATTTTCTCCTTAAACTTCTGTGGACCCTGTGAGATAGACCACTTCTTCTGTGACCTTCCACCTGTCCTGGCACTTGCCTGTGGAGATACATCCCAAAATGAGGCTGCCATCTTTGTGGTAGCAGTCCTCTGTATATCTAGCCCATTTGTGCTGATCATTTATTCCTATGTGAGAATTCTGGTTGCAGTGCTGGTGATGCCTTCACCTGAGGGGCGCCATAAAGCTCTCTCCACCTGTTCCTCCCACCTTCTTGTAGTCACACTCTTTTATGGCTCAGGATCTATTAACTACTTGAGGCCCAAGTCTAGTCACTCTCCAGAAGTGGATAAACTTTTGGGTCTCTTCTACACAGCAGTGACATCCATGCTGAACCCCATCATCTATAGCTTAAGGAACAAGGAAGTAAAGGGAGCACTGAGAAGAACTCTGGGGCTGAAGAAAGTTCTGATAGCGAATAGGTAACTAATGATTCTGAAGTGCTCCTGAAAGGGTGTGCAGTCTATCAAAGTAAATAAAGAAAACCACTGTGCTCTTCACACAATCTTTAAGAAACATAACGTTGTTTTAGAGTATTCTCTTTATTTGGCACTGTTTTTAATTGCAAATAATGAGAAAGTATGCTTGTTATTAAATAACTTTAGTAGGTTAGTGCAGTTCATAAACATTTTCATCTGGGCAGAGTTTAAAATCTCATGCTAATAGCTCAGGAGCCTTGAGAATTCTCTGTATCCATTCTTAGCCATTGTCCAGCCCCCGATATGCCTGTTACCTCTTCACTCTACACGGGTTCTCAAAACATGGCACTTAACACCTTAATAATGCTATGAGGCAGGGTATTCTTCTCATAAAAGTCACTAAATTCTTCAGATGTAATTATATACACATGTAATGTAGAATTAAATAGTTCCTTTGTGGTTTCTGTTTACAGAACATGTAAACATTCCAATAATAAAAACTGTCAACTTTTGAAACTATATGCTACAAACCATTAAAGAAAAAGTATGAGAAGTATTGTCAATATTTTCTAATAAGGAAATATTAGTGATATTACAGGAGAAGAAACAAAGGCAAACAAAAATTTATTGGTATATTTGCAAGATTTTCCTAAAATTTATAAATTTATGTATGTACAGATGAATCAACACACATTTAGAGATCTTCTAACAAATTACTTCTAAGTGGTCTCAGCTTATTATGCTACAATTCCATATTCCTCAGGACATGTAAACCCATTGCCTTGGACTGGAACAGCTAAGTATTTATCAGGACAGTGAACTGTTAGCCTCTGCTCTGTGTGCCGTTAGGTCAGTCCACACTCCAGGTTTTGAGCACCTAGGGCCTAAAATTGTGAGCACAGGTAGTTCCTCCCCACCTATATGATTTCTAGCAGAGTAGCAGAAAAGAACTCTAGCCAGGTGATTCTCAACATCATAGTTTCAGATAAACACACATACACATAAACACACACACACACACACACACACACACATCATATACAGGAATTGAAATGGATTTCTAAGTAATATAAAAGGTCAGCTAGCATCAGATAATTGGATTCTGGTTTTCAGTCCATAAGAAAAGAAACCAAGAGTTCCTTGGAGACATAGTAGGATCATTTCAAAATTAAGACAACAAACCATCGAAATCATAAAGTACACACAACATGCTGAAATCATACAGAAGCCCACATGAAAGAGCTTTCAATGGCCAAAGTTGAAGTAATTTGAGCACAATTAATGGTAGAAGTTATTATAATACACAAAATAAAATTATGATATCTTTTTTGTGTGTGTATATGAAACATAGATAAAATTCCAATTAAGTGTGCAGAAAGTTTTAAAGAAATAAAAAAAATTACTATTACACCAAAACTGCAGTACTGTTGTAAGCATGATTCACCCAAACAGAAGGACAATAATTATCTACTCCTCAGAATCATTCTTCTGAGCCTAATTACATGCAGTAAAGACTTTTAAGGCCAAAGTGTTGGGGAAAATTCATTAAGATGCTGAAAACAGTGCCTAATGTTTTGAAGAGACACAAAGTATTTCTAAGTACTTCTTCTATGACTTCTATTACTTTAAAAGGAAATACAAAAGAAAAATATTTTAAAATATTTGTAATTACAGAAGGAAAATAGTTTAAAATAATTTCACTGCTCCTTAACCAGGTAATTAAAATACAGTGTATCCCCCTAATTTTGAACTGAGGTAAGCAAAGCAGGAAATATTCTTTGGCATTTGTGCCAAATATGTACAACCTCAATCTAAAAAAGGCAAATCACTTAACAAATCCAAATTCAGGGACAGTCTAGCAAAATAAGTAAATATTTCTCTTCAAAGATCTGTTCACAGAAGATAAAAAATGCTAATGAACAATCACAGACTCAAATAAATTAGGATACATAATAACTAAATGTCAACTGAATTTCTGGATTGGATTCTTGGATAGAGGATGTACAGTACTAGAAACATTACTGTCACAATTAGGTCAGCATATTATGGGACTTGCAATATTGTACTTTTTCCAATTTCTTGATTTTTATAATTAGTCATTACATTATAGAATATAAAATTCAGGAATTGGAGTAAGATTTAAAACATTACTACTGTTTCCTATAAATTAGAACTGACTTTCCTGTACTGTTTGATTTCTTCTTTTTTTATATTTATTTACTTGTTTTTTATTAATTTATTTACATCCCAAATACTGTCCCCATCCCTATCTCCCCAGTACAGAGTCTCCCCTTCCCCATCCCCTTCTCCTAAATTCTTCTTTCTAAAAACGAACAACATAGTGAAATGGCATCCTTAAGTAATTATCAGGCATGCTTAGTCCCTGAATAGCTTCTGTTCATTTGGCCAATTTGAAAATCTACAACAGTGATAGTGCTGACACCAGGAAATAGCTTCAAAAATGATCTTCAAAAATGAAATATCTGGGCTGGAGATATGGTTTAGTGGTTAAAAGCACTGATTGCTCTTCTGAGGTTCCTGAGTTCAAATCTCAGAAACCACATGGTGGCTCACAACCATCTGTCGTGAGATCTGATGCCCTCTTCTGGTGTGTCTGAACAGCTACTGTGTACTTACACATAATAAATAAATAAACCTTTAAAAAATGAAATATCCTCCAGCTACCAGCTTGTCAAAACTAGAAGAATCCCTTCTTACCCAAATACCACTGCATGTTATAAACAAGAAAGTTAAGGCAAGATTCTTCCCAAGAGAACTCATATGCATATGGAAAATATAAAGCACTGTGAAAGCAAGAGTATCCTTGTAACATACATAGAGAAAAATGATCAGACAAGAACAAAACCAAATAGGAACCTGCCTGGACTCAATTGAAGAGAGCCAACAGAACAGAGCCTGAGTTCCTGAAGTGTATTCTGCATGAGTTTATGGGAGTAATACCTGCAAAAGGACATGTGCAAAAAAACAAAACAAAAAAACAAAAACAAACAAACAAACAAACAAACTAAACACAAGCTACAATACTTATAAAATCTTTTTTTTTGGGGGGGGGGTTCGAGACAGGGTTTCTCTTTGTAGCTCTGGATGTCCTGGAACTCACTCTGTAGGCCAGGCTGGCTTCAAACTCAGAAATCCGCCTGCCTCTGCCTCCCAAGTGCTGGGATTAAAGGTGTGCGCAACCACCACCCGACTTATTTATAAAATCTTAACAAGTATGTAGAAAGTATTATTTTTTAGCTATATGTGAGTATACTAATGTTTATTAATTTGTATATTATTGTATTTTTAGATTTTAAGTGATTCAGTGATCATATCACTTTTCAGGTATTTGATTGCATTATAGAACAATAAAAAGTTTAGTTGACAGTGATTATCATTATAAATATTAATGTAAATCAAATTATGTGGAAGAACTGCCAATCTGTTTTTATAGTTTTTGTTTAGTATGTATGAGTGTATTAGCTGCATGTATATCTGTGCACCACATGCATGCATACTGCCCAGGAGGCTGAAGAGGGTGTCAAATCCCCTGAGACTGAAGTTACAAACAGTTGTGAGCTGTCACATGGGAGCTGGGAATTGGTTCCAGGTTCTCAGGAAGAACAGACAGTTCTCTTAATCACTGAGCCATTTCTTCATCTCCAGGAAATTCCAGTTTTATAAATATAGTGCTTAAGCTGACCTGTCTTCTGCATAGACCACTTTTTTCTCTAATGTGATAATTTACTCTCAAACACAAACAACTGCTTCTTACCTTCATGTAGACTTAGATGTTTTGATATTTATTTATTTAGTATTTATTTATTTTATTCACTTTACATCCTGCATACTGCCTGGCTCCAGTTTACCCCTCCCACAGCCCTTCCCTCCCCCCTTCTCCTCTGAGCAGGTTGGGGCCCCATGGGTATTCCCTCACCTTGCATATCAAGTCTCTGATGCTAATCATGTACTCTGGTAATGAGGCCAGACAAAGCAGCCTAGATAGACAGGGGTGGGGAGGTAGGGGACATATCCAGGAAAAGACAGAGACCTGGGATAAGGGAGATGCCAAAGAATCAATGGGGGTTTCCTTAGCTGTGACTCACAGCATTGGTGATATGGAACCTGAAGAGGCCACCTCTTGTAGCCAGGCAGGAACCCTAATGAAAGGACAGAAACACCAATATTTGACCCCAAATTTATCCTGTCCAGAAGAAATGCAGGTTCAGGGGATGGAGCAGAGGCATGGAATGGACAATCTGTAACCAGCCCAACTTGAGACCCATCCCATGGACAAGCACCAATCCTGACACTATTAATGACATTGTTATGATTGCAGACAGGAGTCAAGCATGGCTTCCCTTTGAGAGGCTCCATTCAGCAGATGTCTCAGACAGATGAAGATACCCATAGCCAAACCATGGAAGGAGCTTGGGGACTCTTATGGAAGAACAGAAGGAAAATAAATTGAGGTCTCTAAGGGAATAGGAGATCCACAAGAAGGCCACAGAGTCAACTAACCTGGACCCTTGGGGCTCTCAGAGACTGAGCCATCAATCAAAGAACATACATAGGTTTGACCTGTGCCTCCCAGCACCTATGTAGCAGATGTGAAACTTTGTCTTCATGTGGGTCCTGAACACCTGGAGTGGAAACCATCCAAAACTTGCTGTCTGTAGATGGGATATCTGAGTTGTTTTTTTTTTTTAATTCGTTTATGTATTTACTCACTTTGCTTCCCAATATCAGTGCTCCCTCTTTTCCCAGTACCCCCTACCAAAGGTCCTCCCCCACTTCCTCCTCCCCTTTTCATCTGAGAAGAGGGACCTCCCATCTGGGTATAATAACACCCTCTTCTTCCTGGCACTTCAGTAACTACAAGACTTAGTGGAACTTCTCTCACTGAGGCCACATAAGGCAACCCATTTAGGAAACAGAGTCCACAGAGAGGCAACAGACTCAGAGAAAGCCAACACTCATTTCTGGGGGATCCACATAAAGTCAAAGCTACACATTTACTACGTATGTCCTGGGGGCTTAGGTCCAGTCCATGTTCACTATTTGGTTGGTGGTTCAGTCTCTGGGAGCCCCTAAAGGGCCAGGTTAGTTGACTGTATTGGTCTTCCTGTGGAGTCCCTATTCTCATCGAGGCTTCAATTCTTCCCCTCTATTCCAAAAGACTCCCCAAGCTCCAGCTAATGTTTGGTGGTGGATCTCTACATTTGATTCTGTCAGTTGTTGGGTGGAGTCACTCGGAGGACAGTTATGCTAGGATACTGTTTGCAAGCAGAATAGATTATCTTTAATAGTATCTTTAATGGAATAGATCTCAATCTGGGCCAGTCATTGGTTGGCCATAACTTCCATCTCTGCTCTATCTTTGTCTTTGCAGATCTTGTAGGCAGGGCACATTTGGAGTTGAAGGTTTTGTGGGTGGGCTGTTGTCCTTATCGCTTCACTGGGAGTCACGCCTGGCTATAGGAAGTGAACAATTAAGGATTCACATCTCCCACTGCTAGAATTTTCTGCTACAGGCACCTCCATAGACACCCTGGGTCTTCCCCTGTCCCAGGTCTCTGACACTTCCTAGAGAAGCACACCTTACACTTCTGATTTCCATTCTCCCTCTGCTGCTTCCCCTACACCTGATCCTCCCACAGCCCACTCCCTTCCCAATCTCCCCTCCTATTTAGTTTCCTCCCTCCATCCTCATCAATATCTATTTTGCTAAATGCATTTTGAAATCAGTATACTGGAAATAACATTATATTAGTATCTAATGTCAATAAGAAATAGGAAGTACACCAGCGAGACCAGGCACAGAGGAGCTTTGCCAGCCCAGTGTCTCTGGCTCCTTCTGGTCTCTCTGGGCTGGTGTCCCAAGCAGACCTTGGGTGCAAGCTCCTCAAGCTCCATAGCCAGTCCCACAACACCCAGAGAAAGCTCCACTCCCAGGCACTCTAACAAGCCCAGGATCACAGGATCCCAGTATCACAGGATCACAGAAACAGCTTGACTCTGATGAGTTCTGACACAACCAGGATCACAGGAAGGACTGACTCCAGTCAGATTTAGCAAGGGCAGGTAGCACTAGAGATAACCAGATGGCAGGGGGCAAGGATAAGAAAATAAACAACACAAACCAAGGTTACTTGGCATCATCAAAACCCAATTCTCCCACCATAGCAAGTCCTGGACACACCATTACACCGGAAAAGCAAGATTCAGATATAAAATCACTTATCATGATGATGATACAGGACCTTAAGAAAGACATAAATAGCATCCTCAAAGAAATACAGGAGAACACAGGTAAACAGCTAGAAGCCCTTCAAGAAGAAACACAAAAATCCCTTAAAGAACTACAGGAAAACACAATCAAACAGGAGAAGGAAATGAACAAAACCATCCAGAATCTAAAAATGGAAATAGAAACAATAAAGAAATCAGAAAGAGGCAACCTTGGAGATACAAAACCTAGGAAAGAAATCAGGAGTCATAGATGAAAACATCACCAACAGAATACAAGAGATAAGAGAGAGAATCTCAGGGGCAGAATACACCATAGAAAACATTGACACAATAGTCAAAGAAAATGCAAAAAGCAAAAAGGTCCTAACCCATATCATCCAGGAAATCCAGGATGGAATGAGAAGACCAAACCTAAGGATAAGAGGTATAGAAGAGAGTGAAGACTCCCAAGGAAATGAGTCAGTAAATATCTTCAACAAAATTATAGAAGAAAACTTCCCTAACCTAAAGAAAGAGATGTCCATGAACATACAAGAAGCCTATAGAACTTTAAATAGACTGGACCAGAAAAGAAATTCTCCCCATCACATAATAATAAAAATACCAAATGCACTAAACAAAGAAAGAATTTTAAAAGCAGTAAGGGGAAAAGGTCAAGTAACAGATAAAGGCAGGCCTTCAGAATTATGGAAGACTTCTCACCAGAGACTATGAAAGCTAGAAGATCCTGGACAGATGTCATACAGACCCTACAAGAACACAAATGCCAGCTCAGGCTACTATACCCAGCAAAACTCTCAATTAACATAGATGGAGAAAACAAGATATTCCATGACAAAACAAAATTTTACACAATATCTTTCCACAAATCCAACACTACAAAAGATAATAGATGGAAAACATCAACATAGGAAGCAAAACTACACCCTAGAAGAAGCAAAAAATTAATCTTTCAACAAATCCACACAAACCTAATTCCAACTCTTACAACAAAACCAACAGGAAGTGCAATTACTTTTTCTTAATATATTAATATCAAAATTAATATTACCAACATAGCCTAATCAATTGAAATCCAAAAATATAAGGAATTAGAAATTTGTTGATTGTCGTCAAACGGTCTCTCTAATTTGGTAATTGGAGAAATAGGTCCAATATTGTACAATCTATATACACTTTCAGCTTGTTTGTTTGTGACAGTGTCTGGCTGTGTACAACATAAGGGTCTTGAAATTTTGCTTCTCCTATCTCAGCCTCTTTATTAGTAATATTGTTTATTTCATGTCTTTACACTATACTATGGTTTTCAGAACAGCTCATATATTTCAAAAGTATTTATATACCCAAAAGAAACATAGACAATTAACTAGGGAGGAGGGTTGTAAAAGAACAAAAAAGAGTGAGACTGAATGTTTTGCTTGACATTTGTAACTCTTGTATCAAATTTGAAGAAGAGGACTTTATAACTTACTCTTTCTCTGAGATGAATGCTTTTCCAAATTATCACAGCTAATGAGCCAAATTCTTACCTTCACCCAATGTCTGTGCCACTCTCCAAGCAGAACCATTGTTCATTGAAACACTTGGTGAATGATTTTATGGATAGACCATCTTAATACATACACCATTTCTTAAGTGAATGTAACCTGTTCTCTGTAGGCTGAGAATAAAGTCACTCACTCAAGTCAAATAGCTTTGACCATAGCAGAAATTCTGTATCCAAAAATCGTGCCTACAATTCATTCCTTGGTGCAGCAGAACTGTCAACTCTCAGCTTAGCTACGATAGAGTTAAAATCCTTTGGTGGTCATTGAAATACAGCCTTATCACAATGAAATCCAATGCCTAAAATTGTTCTTATTTTGGGCTTGTACCACAGTAAGAGCCAAGATTTTAAACTCTACTAAATACAAAACAAACAAAAAGTCTTTGTATATTTATGTTCATTTAAGAAAATACTAGCAGTGATGTATTATTTTGAAATATACAGTTAATACATTTGGACTTATTTAAAATTTATATTGAGAAAAATGTATTTTTAGTATTCCTGTAGATGAGCATCTACATAAGACTGTTAAATTGATTGGTGTTTTATATCAAACAACTTTTACAATACTCATTTTTATTGTTATAATATTTTACAAATTTTAAGGAATATGACAAAAAAGATATGTAGGTATTGAAGGGGGGATCTCTGCGAGGAGTTGAGGTACAAAAGGGAAACAAGAATGTGATTTAATTCTATTTACTTAAAATATGTTTTTAAATGTTAACAAATTCAGATAAATTGAAATCATGTAACTTTTCTCATCATAATGCAATAAAAGTTAATAAAAAGAAATAGGAAGAATTTCATAAGTAATTATGGTAGATATTTAGGCAAATAAACACATATTAAATTTTAAAGAGGCCAAAATTATTACATATATTGTTAGAAGAGATGCTGTCTTTATTGCATTCAACATGAAGAAAAACCATCTATACATTCTATTAAGTTATATCATAAAGGAATGTGTTAAATGAATGACACACATCACATAATTTTATTATTTTTAAAGTTCTAATATTGCAAACATTTACACATTGAAAATTATAAATGCTTAAACTTGTGTGAGTGTACTTGGTTGTATATGCAAATTGTAAAATAGAAAACACAGAATGTATATGATAGATTAATATAAACACAATTGATACAAATTACATTAAATCTGGAAATTGCTTTTGATAGAATGGCTCTGTCAGAATATTAATTATACCAATCCATGAGCATATAATCCAGAGCAGTAGGATAATCATAAGGGTTTTGCCTGGAAAAATACCCCTCAGGAAAGATTTGAGACTGGTGAAAACACTGGCTATCCACTCTGGGTGTTGGGTGTAGGTGCACTACTAGTTTCCGAAGCAATGAAATGTATAAAGATCATAGTACAGGATTCCAACATTGGCATCTCTATCTGATGTTGCAATCTCAGCAGCAGAGCAATCTCTCAGCAAGCTGTGTTCTTAGAGTCCCTATTCAAAATATTCTCTTTCTGAGAGATTATCTGTCTTTTCTTATTTGACCAGGTCTTATTTGAGTTGGTTTGATTTCTTCTTTACTTACTCTAAAGTTTGTGTTTTGCTTTAATTTTTTTCTTGTTTGATTCTGGGGTTTTCTTTCTGTCTGGTCCTGCTGTTTCTTTTCTTCTGCACATGCTAGCAACAACAGTGATAATTATGCTGAACCACTGAGGTTTAAAACAAGATGCAACTAAGGAAATGGGGGAAATCTGCCTGTTGATTTGTGGGGCCTGGAACACAGGTGTAAATTGGAGTTGGTTACTTAAATTTGTCCTTTTCATAGGTCAGAAAGTAGAGATTTAGATAAAAACAGGATTGCATGCTCTATCTGAGCTGCAGGTCACTCTCCCTCCACTCCTGATCACTATAGAAAAACTCTATAGACCCATTACCAGGAAAACCCAGGAGGGATCTGAACAGGGAAAGTGAGTCAAGCCAGTCATTTAATTTTGCTCTGGCTCCCAGGAAAGGGATGTAAAAAAAAATTAACAATAACTTTAAACTGAAAGGTTAATTCTCTCTAGTCATCCACATTTTCATTTTAAGAATTATGGGGCTGGAGAGATGGCTCAGCGGTTAAGAGCACTGACTGCTCTTCTGAAGGTCCTGAGTTCAAATCCCATAACCACATGGTGGCTCACAACCATCCAGAACAAGATCTGATGCCCTCTTCTGGAGTGTCTGAAGACAGCTACTGTGTACTTACATATAATAAAAATAAATCTTAAAAAAAAAGAATTATGAAAACTGTACTGGTACTGGATTCAAAACCTAACATTATTCAATGTTACATATACAAACTTGAGCAAGGGCTGAATGTAATCTCTTTATACTTGTTTCTTCTCTTTAATTGAAAAACCAATGATAAAACCTATTTAGAAGCTTACTGTAAGAACCAATCAAATATGGTCATGAGAAGGATCAAATATATGTGCTGCATATATATGCATAATGCAATATTTCCATTTATAGAAACCTAATGTGTGCATTTTGTTACCCACAGATCCTTTTCATAGTTTTATTAGGAGGCTATGAGAATATACTTTACTACTAATGTTATTTAAATCTAGAATCTTGTATCCTTAATCAATATTTGTAGGTGAACATTTTAGCAATTTCCAGATTCAAATTTTTGTGTGTCAATATTTGTGGGTGTTAAAATAGAGTTTTTTGTGTGCAAACCTATTTAGTACTAAAATCCCATACACTTCAATAACTTAAAAGCTGTTTAAATTTGACGATTAAAAATAAGAGCATCTAATAACCAATTCAGGATGTTAAAACCATAGCAATATCTAAGCAAATCTGGCTTATGAGCATATATCTGAGCCAGTGTAGAAAGTGAGGAGCACAGAACAATTTAAACATCTGAGATGGTTAGCTCCCTGCCTTAAGCCGTAATGTCAGACTCCTATTGGACCCTCCACTCCTTTTCATACTTTTTTATGAGACCAATTAGATACATCTTGGTTATCTATTTCCTCCCTTCATGGGGACTACCAGCATATTTTTACTTCTGATTTAGGTAAATTAAGTTTCCCTAACCATCGTAATTATCTTATACATCAGAAAGGCAACAACTCCCATCCCCCAATAGTCGTTTCCAGGTAAATCAACTGGATTGCCTGGTCTTCCAGTCTGTGCTGCTGCTCTGAGCAGACCTCGGGCACGAACTCTGCACCCAGTCCCACAACAACCAGAGGAAGCTCCACTCCCTGGTGCTCTAACAAGCTCAGGATATCATAGGATCAAAGGTGCCCTGAGCAGACCTTGGGTGCTAACTCCACAGCTGGTCTCACAACACCCAGAAAAAGCTCTACTCCCAGTCGTTCTGACATGCCCAGGTCCACAGGATTAGAGGATCCTAGGATCCCAGGATCCCAGGAGCTTGGTCACACCAGGATCTCAGTGTCCCAGAGGCAGCTTGCCTCCCAGGAGCTCTGACATACCTAGGATCTCAGGATCACAGGATCACAGAATCAGAGAGACAGCAGAATTCTAAGGAGTTCTGACACAACCAGGATCACAGGAAGGACAGGCTCCAGTCAGATATAGCAAGGTCAGGTAGCACTAGAGGAAATCAGATGACAGGAGGCAAGCAGAAGAAAATAAACAACAGAAACCAAGGTTACTTGGCATCATTAGAACCCAATTATCCCACCATAGCAAGTCCTGGATACACCATCACACCAGAAAAGCAAGATTAGGATCTAAAGTCACTTCTCGTGCTAGTGATGTAAGTAGTGTAGAAGATGGTGTTCTTCCTTAGAAGCTTAAGTAGCATAGCACATAGCTTGTGCAAGACCTCCCAACCCCAGCTTTATACTCTTTGTCCCACCATTAGTCTGAGTTGTTTAGGGATCTCCATTTGGCCTCCAAAGAAGGGATTGCTACTTCAGACTGTATTCTCCATTAGAATGAGTCCTCACAAAGATCACCCTCTAGATTCTAGAAATTTAGTAGTGCATTAAGTTCCTACACTAACCTGAAATGTCCCCTAATTCCAGCTGTTTTCTCTGCACTGTATTCTTTCCATCTCCCAGTTGATCCTCTACTCCTGTTCTCAGTCACCCTCATTCACCCATAAAATCTATTCGATTTTCCCTTTCTAGGGCGATCCATGCTTCCCCCTTATAATAGGCCTCTTTTCCTGTATCCTCTCTGAGTTTGTGGATTGTAGCTAGAATATCATTTATCTAATAGCTAATACCATTTATAGGTCAATGCCTACCATATTTGTGTTTCTAGGTCTTTGTTTCCTCTTGGGGTGATTTTTTTTTTTTTAGTTGCATCTATTTTCCTTTAAATTTCATGATGCCATTTCCCCTGTGCCAGAAGGTTTTATGTATTTACTTAACATTCTGAATGGTGCCCCAACACCACCATCCTCCAGGCCCTCATCTACAGTTCCTTCATCTATCCCCTCCTCTTATCTGGGAGGGTAGATGACCCCTCTGGGTGTACCTCCCACCCTGGCACATCAAGTCTCTGCAGGACTAGATTCATCATCTCACACTGTATCTTGAAAATGCAGGCCAGTTAGGGGAACAAGATCCACAGACAGGCAACAAGTTTGGGGAACCCACACGAAGACCATCCTACCCCTATGGGTCTCTCAATCCTTCCATCAACTCTTCAGTAAGACTCACTGAGCTCCATCTACTATCTAGCTGTGGGTCTCTGTATCTGTTTCAGTAAGCTGCTTGGTGGAGCCTTGCACAGGACAATTATGCTAGCCTCCTATCTGCAAGCATAAGAGACTATCATTAATGTCAGTGTTTGATGTTTGCTCATAGGAAAAGTCTCAAGTTGGACCAATTATTGTTTGACCACTCACTCCCTCATTCCCTGTTCCATCCCTGCATTTCTTATACACAGGACAAATTTTGGGTAAAACATTTTATGGGTGGGTTGGTGTCAGTATCCCTCCACTCTGGGTGCTGCCTGGCTACAGAAAATGACCATTTCAGTATTCATATCCCCACTGCTAGGAGTCACAGCTAAAGTCACTCCCATAGACTCCTGGGTAGCCTCACCCATCCCAGATCTCTGGAAAGTCCTAGAGATGGCATCCACCCTTGACAGTAGCTGATTTCTGTTCATTCTCTTGTCCCTCTGTCCCTCTTTCCTGTCTTTCCCCAGAAATGATTCCCAACCCCCCCCCACATTTCCCTTCCCATCCTCTCTACCACCCAATCCCTTCCCTCCATCTGCCTCCTATAACTATTTTGTTACCCCCTTCTAAGTGAAATTGAAGCATCATTTTTGTGCCTTTCTTCTTGTTTAGCTTCTTTGGGTCTATAGAGTGTAGTGTGTGAACCCTGTGCTTTATGGCTAATATCCTCTTTTAAGTGAATACATACCATACATGTTCTATAGGGTCTCAGCTACCTCATTCAGAACAATATCTCCTAGTTCTATCTAGTTGACCACAATATTCACAATGTTCTTGTTTTTAATAGCTGAGTAGTATTCCATTGTGTAAATGAACCACATTTTCAAAGACTGAGAACATTGTGGCAGAAATAGAAGGATACTTGCTGAATTTACTGAGAAGTTACCTTGACCACAGGGACATAAACTTCTTCCATATGTTCACAAGACAGCAGGAGAGGACAGGAAATACTACCCCACTACCCAGTTTATATGGTGTTTCATCTGTCCTCAGAGTTCTCCAACACTACTGTTTATTCCTTTGTTCATTCATTTGTTCATCCTTTCATTTATTCATTTATTTACTGAAAACTTTTTCTTCTGAATCTTCTTGGCACCTCCCTTGGGAGGATGTACTATCCTTAATAATCTAATGTGAAATTATTTAATATCAAACCTTAAATAATGTTATAATATCATCCTTGTCAAAGTAAATCTACATTATTCTTTTTAAAATTTCATTTATTATTTTTAAATCCAGGTTTTCATCTCCCTCCCTGCCCACCCTCTGACTGTTCCACATCCCATACCTCCTTCCCCTGTCTACACGAGGATATCTCCCCCACAAACCCCCAGACCTCCCCACTCCCTGCGGCCTAGTCTGTTGCAGGTTAGGTTCATCTTGTCTGATTGAGTCCAGACCCAGCAGTCCTCTACTGTCTATGTGTTGGGAGCCTTATATCAGCTGGTGTATGCTGCCTGGTTGGTGGCCAGGTGTTTGAGAGATCACAGGGTCCAGGTTATCGCTGGTCCTCCTACAGGGTTGCCCTCCTCCTCAGCTTCTTCCAGCTTTTCCCTAATTCAACACAGGGGTCAATAGCTTCTGACCATTGGTTGGGTGTAAATATCTGCATATGACTTTCAGCTGCTTGTTGGCTCTGGCTATATAGTCAAGAATAGAAGTGACTACTAGGACATTTGATCCTGGTTAACTGGAGCTAATAAATTAGCAGTAATTAAGAATAGGTCAGCATTACTCAGGTAAAGTATTCTGGCAAGTGTTTTCTGAGAGTACAAAGAAGCTATTTTCCAGATGTAGCCAAGGTTGAACCTCATGCTTCAGCTCAACTTGATAATATTTAACAAAACCAGGTGGTACTTGTTTTGAAGGTATGAAGGGGTCATGGAGAGCAATGAGGCTTCATGAGAGCCTTCTGAGGCTTCTCACTGTGAGCAGCCAGAGAAGGCAACTGTTGAAGATGCAGCTGCCTCAGCTGAAGATGGCCCAGGACTGAAGAGGTCATACAAAGAAGCTGAGGCTTGGCACAGAGAACACAGCCTATGAGTTTACTGGTGAAGCCTAGGCGCAGCAGAAGACTCTAGGCTTATTGGAGATGCCAGCACCATAGGATGATGATCACCAAGAACAGCAGCGTCAATAGATTTTAGTTAATGAGGCCCTGTAGTCTACAGAGGACAGAGCTGGAGAAGTGATCCAAGCTCTTTCAATGAGCCAAGAAGATCATGTGTGTTATCTCAGACACTGGAACCAGAAGCTGTAATGTTGTAACTAGAGATGTCTGAAATGAGGGATACCTGCCAAGGAAAGCTGCTACACAAGGAGTGGAATCATCCAAAGAGAATAGTTTTTTTGCTGCTGAATGCCAGATCTACAAATTGCAGTCAAGAAGTCAAGAAGTCAAGAAGGAGGAACCAAGTTAGAAATCTGAAGAGGGCTTTGATATCAGACATTGAGATGTGGCATTTGGAGTTAGCCCAGATGGTTTTCTGTCTTGTTTGGGGTTCATTATTTCTTCACCATGACCTTTTAGAATGGTCATGTATATCCTGCATGATGCTGGAGGTATGTGAACTGCTTTTTTATTTTGATTTCTTAAGGGATTACAGTTTAGAGACTACGTGAATTTCATGAGACTTTGAACTTTGGAATTTTATAGACTATGAGACATTTGAAGTTGGACTAAATGTATTTTTCATCATGCTTTGACTAGGTTTGGCCCCCATAGACTCAGGTGTTTGAACAAGCCTATGGGAGGCAGGGAGTGGAGTGTGGCTGTTTGATTATGCTTGGCCTATGGTGTGTCACTATTAGCAACTGTTGCCTTGATGGAGTGAGGGTAGCCTTGTTGGGGTGAGGGTGGCCTTGGTGGAGTTGGTAGAGCCTTGTTAGAGAATGTATGTCACTGTAGTGGTGGGCTTTGAGACCTCTCTCTTATCTTCCTGGAAGTCAGTCTCCTATCTTCCTTCTGAACAAGAGGTTGAACTTTCAGCTCCTCCTGTGCCATTCCTGCCTGTAATGCTTACTGCCCTAATGATTATGGACTGAAACTCTAAACCTGTAAGCAAACCTCAGGTAAATGTTTTTCTTTAGAAGAGAAACCCTGGTCATTGCTTCACTTCACAGCATGAAAACCTAATAAGTCACGACGATGATATTAATAACACTGTTGTACATATATAACATATACATATAACACTGTTATACTGACAGCATCTTAGTATAACTGTCCTCTGAGAGGCTCCACCCAACAGATGGATAAAACAGGTGCAGCATCCCACAGGTGAACAATAAATGGAGCTGGGGAAGTCTTGTGGAAGAATTATGGAAAGGATTGAGGGATTCAGAGAGAATAAGGACTCCATAAGAAGGCCAAAAGAGACAACTAACTTAGACCTTGGGGGCTTTCAGAAACTGGACTACCAATCAAAAAGGTGACCTCAAATCTACCAGGTGCACCTTGGTCTTCCTGTGGGTCCCCCCAACAACTGGGCAGGGTCTGTTCCTGAATTTCTTGTCTGCCTGTGGATCCAGTTCTCCTAACTGGGCTGCCATTTTTGGCCAGTGAAAATGTGCCTATTCTTGCAGTTAACGGATGTGTAGTGGGAGGGACAAGGGTGATATGGGGAGGCTCCCCTTACTCACAGGAAGAAGGAAAGGGAGAAGCGGGGGAGGAGCTGTAAGAGGGGTGGCTGGGAGGGGAGTGGGCCTGGTCTCAGGAGGTAAAGTGAATTAACTAATTAATTAAAAGCATAGACAAATGGGCAGAAAGTTGTAGAACTTGCTCACCAAGTTAGAAGATATATAATACAATAATTGCAAGGCTATTTCTGCTGTGAGATAATCAAAATAATTGAAAACAAGATTATAATGAATACACTTGTGACTAATGTAAATAAAATGTCCTTTCAAGATATCTTCTTAAAAACTTTAGTATCTTGAAGGAATTCCAGAAAGAATTAAAGCAAAAAATTAGAGAAACTTATCCCAGATTATATTTGAAGAAAGAATAATGTAAATTGATAGAAACATAGAGTACTGCTAATCTAATTTAATATAAGTAAATACTTGCTTTTCACAATCCTATAAAAGCTGTATCATGTTTTGAAGTAAAATTCAAAAGTAAGATTTAACCTGCATAGATATTTATATTATTTTGGTAGTGTTAGGATCATAAATGGATGGCTTGTCCCAAGTAAAGATCAAAAACAGCTTAGGCAACTTGTTCAGACCCTGTCTCACAGTATCATGTATAAAGATTAAAGATATAGCTCATAGGAGCAATGGATGTCTAACACATACATGAATATCTGGCTTCTATTCCTAGTTCTGCTACACACACACACACACACACACACACACACACGAGAGAGAGAGAGAGAGAGAGAGAGAGAGAGAGAGAGAGAGAGAGAGAGAGAGAGAGAGAGAAATTCTCTAATGAATATTGTAGAGCCCATTTCCAAGGGAAAACACTACCAGAATGTAGCCTTTATGAATAGGTAATGTGAGCTGAACTTAAATCCAGGGTTAGTGTACTTTGGAGTATAGAGTAGGCAGAACAGTAGGTGTTATAAAAGACAGCTTCCAAATGGCTTGTGATAAGCAACAGTTGGTGATTTCCTTTGGAGAGATTTAAGAAATACTGCCCTGCTGAAGGAATTATGTTACTGGGAATAGGCTTGAGAGTTTACATCCAGGCATCATTTCTATTTCCCACTGTTTGCTTCATGCTTCAGCTTGCTGATATGAGCTCAGAATTTCCTGTTTTAGCTGAGATGTGACACTTGTTGCATTGCCATTTTCACCCTGACCCCATATATCTCTGGAAACATAAGCCAAATTAAACTGAGTTATAAGTTGTTTTTCATGTTTTATTTTACAGCAAAAGATAAGGCACTAATACACATCTATAAAGCTTCACACCTAGATTAATTTTTTTCATGTAATTGAAGAGAACTGTGAAATACAAAAGGGTTACTTTATTCATTAAAATTACAGGGTTTTGTCCATATGAGCTTGCAAATAGAAACAAATTAAGAAGAAACATCATAATGCTTGAATAGATTGTCAGATGCTTATCCCAGAATAATCTAGTGTAAGTGAAAATAAGTGTGCTAACTAATAATCTTATCAAATCCTTTATATTTATAGACTCCATTTAGTATAACTTCTCTCAGGTCTTCAAAGACTATTGTGATATACAGTATTTAACAGACCGATTACACAGTAAAGGTTTTACTCTTGTATAAAGTTACCATGAAGTGCAAACCTTTACCACACTGAAGACATTCATGGTGTTTCTCTGCAGTATGGCTGTTTCTCATAATTTCAACGACTACTGCTACATACAAAGGCTTTCCCACATTGCTTGTCTGTAGGCACACATCTTCAGTATGTGCTCTTTTATGTATTAATAGATATGTGTATTGTGAACAGGCTATATCACATTGACTACATTTGTAGGGTTTGTAAACGTTATGCATTTTTTTTATGTATTTGAAGAGCACTAAGACATGCAAAGTCTTTAACACACTGGTTACATTCTTAGGGTTTCTCTCCAGTGTGCATTTTTGGGGAGAGGGAGAGGTAGCACACTTTTTTCACAGGTTGTCACACATAGCATGATTGTTCTCAGAAGCAGGCATGGCAAACCAGACAATCAGCTACAGAAGGAGGCTGGGTCTTCAACTGATACTTTTTCATGTCTTTGAATTTGGCAGGCATTCAAGTGCCTTTTCCAGAATAGGCCAATGAAGTCAAGTCCAATTTGGTGCTCAATGCTTCAGTCAAGTTCCTGGTCAGCAGTTCATGCAGAGACACACTGTCATGGGTGTACACCCAGTTCTTCCCAGTCCAGTCATAGTGCTTGGGACCACTGGAGGGAGAAGAGAGCCAAATTTGCTTCTTTGGGCTCTGCTTGTTGATCATGTAGTTCCCTAGATCCCCACTCAACTTAATGGTGAGCATGCCACCCTCAAAGGAGACCAGGCCCACTCCCCTCCAGGGTATAGGGCTTGTCTGCAAGGTCTTCAAGGAACTATCAGGGCATTCAGCATCTCTTCTGACAGTCTTTGATAAGCTATCTCTTCTAGAATGCTTCTGTTGTCCAACATCCTTGAGTTCTTCAAATGCACCATGCAGACCCTCTGCTTTTTGTTGTTCAGTATCTGACTCAGGTAGTGGAGATTCAAACGGACTTTGTGGATGGGGCAGGTTGCCTTGGCTATGACCACACCCTCGATCAGCTCCTTCCTCCTTGAGCCAGGTGGACCCAGTACACAATCATGGCAAAAAGCCTGCAGCATACACATGCTGCTCCTGCTGGGTGGCAGCTCTGTGTGCATTCTTTTATGGATCAGGAGATAACTGTGTTGTAAAAAGGCTTTACTACATTGGTTACATTCATAGAGTTTCTCACAAGTGTGTGTTCTTTTATGTATTAGTAGGTAACTGTGGTGAATAAGGCTTATGATATTGATTACATTTTAAGGATTTTCTCCAATGTGTATCCTTTTATGTCATTGAAGATGACTATAATATGCAAACGTTAGGAGAAAGCAAAAGAAACTTGTCTTAGGTATTACCTCTTTTTTTTTTTTTCATCAGTTTGCATTTTATCATAAGGTAAAGCTGAGTTTATCTCTCCAGGCTCTAAGTGAGATGGGGACTTCCAAATACCAGACCAGCTTCCATTTTTTTTTATCTTTTGTTCCCCTAAACATGACTCTCCTAATCACAGCTTATGTTATTTGTCTTTTGTTCCTCAAAACATAATGACTGTTCCTAAATACAAAAAAAAACGAATGGATATTATTGGTTATACTGGAAAACCTATATTCTGCATCAGTTGACATAGATTAGCTACATAGGACAGCGTTTTCCCTAAATCCTGATCAATGACAAATGAATATATAACTTGGCACAGATGTTTGTAATTTTCAAGCTAAAAAGTTTTTTTTTCTTTTAATATTCTGGCTCAGGGATAGGAGTATTTGTGGCACAGTTCAGTTCCTGAGTTTGATCTGTGCCCTGATCAGTCAGTAGTAGCTTGATTGAAATAAGTTCTTGTCATTTGCATTGACCTGGTGCTTGAGTAGTGTTGAATCTCAGTGGACCATAACATAAAGGCCTTAGCACATTGCTCATATTTGTAGAATTTCTGTCCAGAATTTGTAGAATTGAATCCTTTCATGATGAGAAATATATAATTGTGCAAAAGTTCACCATGTTAAATACATTCATACAGTTTCTTCTAGTATGAATCCATCCATGCTTCCAAAGATAATAATGACATTGAAAGATTTTACCACACTAGTTATACTTATAGGGTTTCTCTCTGGTATGTACGTATGCTTTTATGTTCTAGATGATTCTGACTTAGAAAAGCTTTACCACATTGATAACATTCGTAGAGTTTCTCTCTAGTATGTGTTCTTTTATATAGGAGGAGGTAATTCTGGTGTACAAAGGCTTATTGCAATGATTACATTCATACAGTTTGTCTCCTGTGTGTGCTCTTTGATGTATTTGGAGACCACTGTGATATGCAAAGGCTTTATCACATTGGTTGTATTCATAGGGTTTCTCTCCAGTATGTGTTCTTTTATGTTCTAGGAGAAAATTCTGACTTACAAAGTCTTTACGACACTGATTACATCCATAGGTTTTTCTCTCCACTATGTGTTCTGTTATGTATTTGGAGACTATTATAATAATGTGCAAAGGCATTAATTACATTCAGAGGGTTTCTCTCCAGTGTATGTTCTTTTATGTATTTGGAGACCACTCTAATATGGAAAGGCTTTATCACATTGGCTACATTCATAGGGTTTCTCTCCAGTATGCGTTCTTTTATGTTCTAAGAGATGACTCTGAATAACAAAGTCTTTTCAACACTGATTATATCCACAGGGTTTCTCTCCACTGTGTGTTCTTTTATGCACTTTGAGATTACTTTTATATGCAAAGGCTTTACCACACTGGTTACAATTATAGTTTCTCTCCAGTATGAATTCTTCTATGTCTTTGAAAATGACTGCTACTTGCAAAGGCTTTACTACATTGCTTACATTCATAGGGTTTCTCTCCAGTGTGTGTTCTTTCATGTATTTGGAGACCACTGTAATATGTAAAAGCTTTACCACATTGGTTACATTCATAGGGCTTCTCTCCAGTGTGTGTTCTTTTATGTGTACGGAGAGCACTGTGATATGCGAAGGCTTTACCACATTGATTACATTCATAGGGTTTCTCTCCAGTGTGTGCTCTTTGATGTACTTGGAGACTCTTAGAACATGTAAAGGCTTTACCACATTGGTTACATTCATAGGGTCTCTCTCCAGTATGTGTTCTTTTATGTTCTAGGAGACGACTCTGACTTACAAAGTCTTTACCACATTGATTACACCCATACGGTTTTTCTCCACTATGAGTTCTTTTATGTATTTGGAGACTATTATGACGTGTAAAGGCTTTACCACATTGGCTACATTTGTAAGGTTTCTCCCCAGTATGTATTCTTTCATGCCTTTGAAGAGAACTATAACATGCAAAGGCTTTATCACACTGTTTACATTTATAGGGTTTCTCTCCACTGTGTGTCCTTTTATGTATTCGGAGAGCACTGGGATATGCAAAGCCTTTATTGCAATGGTTACATTCATAGAGTTTCTTTCCAGTATGGCTTCTTTTATGTATCTGTAGACTATGAAGACATGAAAAGGCTTTACCACATTGGTTACATGCATAGGCTTTCTCTCCACTATGACTTCTTTCATGCCTGCAAAGACAAATGTCACATGAAAAAGGTTTACCACATTAATTACACTGATGGGTCTTTCTATCTGTATGAATTAAGTTTACAATTTGGTCTAATAGTAAAGAGTAATCACTTTGTTTACATTCGTGGTATTCTTCTATGTTATGGGTTGTTTTGATTTATTATATGGCTCACATTTATAGCATCCTTTATCTAGATGAAATTTTTTCACCTACTGAAGAGGATTATGAAACCTCAGAGCTTTACCACACTGAGTACATTCATAAATTTCCCTTTAGTGTGGAATACAATACATTTGCATACAGCATTTACAATGTGAACCAACAAACAGAAGAATTTCTACATTCCCGGTACTGTAGTGATTTTCTGCAGTGTGAGTTTATGGAAGAACCCTACGAAATTGGAAAATCAAATAATTGTAAACTTGTATCACATTAAGAAGCTCTACTCAATGTGGGGATTACTTCATATCCTCTAATTGTACTGAGAGGAGTACATTGCTTATTTCAATATCCCTATGTTCACAAGGCTTATATTAATTGTTACATATGATATACTTATTATATTAAAAGAAGAATAACAAATGAAAGGATACCACATTGCATTTTACAAAGGTTGACATTGTCCTCCTCATAGACATGATGTATAAGGATTAAGATTTCTCCAAAACAACATTCTTGACTCTCATAAACTATTCCCTTCTCACTTAAAGTTAGCAATGTTACAAGTATATAACTATCAAGAGCTTTACTATGGGTTATTTATCTATTAGAAGGCTTTCCACATATACTTATCAACTATTCAATGTGTATACATTTTGCAATATTGAAGTGGCATGGAATTAAACAGATTACCATTTCTACAGCATAATCTTATAGGACTATGATACAAATCCTGGTATTGATTAAGGCATTGATTATATCCATCTCTTCTTTCTTACAACAACACATTGAAAAAACAAATCGGATAGCTGAGATTGAGGTACATGTTTTTGTGAGAATTTAATAATCATTAATACACTTAAAGCAGTGCCGCAGTTCTTTAAAACTTCAAAAGAACATTAAAATTGCTTCAGAGGCATATTGCCTCTTGCACATGAAAATTACCTTCCATGTCTTCTAGAACTTTGAAAATAGTCTTCGATATTGTCATCTTCCCAATTGTAGCCTAAAATATAGTAACAGAAAATTTATAACAGATTATTGGAAATTAGGCAAAATTTAAGTTTGTATCTCCAGTGAACCTTAGAACCACACCTGATTCATTTACCTCACTCTAAATTAAAATCACAGAACAGCATCAATAACAAAGAAACAATTGTCCTTTTATTTTAAATGGTGAAAGGAAATTCCCTGTCTTACCTATAGCAGTGAGATTCCTGTAGGTCTCCAGCATCACATCTTTATAGAGATTCTTCTGTGAAGGATCCAGTAAAGCCCATTCTTCCGGAGTAAAGTTCACACAAACATCATCATAGGTCACTGTATTCTAAAATATCCCATACAGGTATTCAATATAAATCATGATGCCAATATCACTTCAAGCGTATGCCTCACTGTCTATATATTTATATAATTCTGGTCCTTCCCCACTGATTTTTTGACACAGAAATACTAATGTAATCATGAAATTATTTCAGAAGGAAACTGAATAATTAGATTCACTCCTGTCATATCTGGGCCATTTGAAAACCATATAGCCTTGCAAGAGAAATGCCAATTAACAGGACAGAGAGAGAAAGAGAGAGAGAGAGAGAGAGAGAGAGAGAGAGAGAGAGAGAGAGAGAGAGAGACAGACAGACAGACAGACAGACACAGACACAGACACAGACACAGAGACAGACAGAGAGAGAGAGAGAGAGAGAGAGAGAGAGAGAGAGAGAGAGAGAGAGAGAGAGAGACAGGCAGACAGACAGACAGAGACAGAAACAGAGACAGAAAAGATGTCAGTACTGAGTATATAGAGAAATGATATGAACAATTACTAACTAGGAAAAAATAATGGGTAGGATGGGTGTATTGGCTTATGCCTTTGATCCCAGAATTCTGGAGGTAGAGGTAGGTGTAATCTCATTGAGATGGATAGCAGCCTAGTTGAAGCAATGAGTTCCAGGACAGCCAGAGGAATATAGTAAGACCCTAATTCTCCTGCCAAAATCAATCAAATGAATTAAAAAGATAGAAAAAGGTAGAGAATTTTCCTTAAGTTCCTACAAAGAATTATACATTCACTCCAGTTTGCTATCCATCTTCCAAAACTTGAAGTGACCCATTTTATATTATGATGTGGGGAGCCGTGAAGCTGGAGAGGCATTCGCCATGGCGGGATGGCACCTACTTCCGCTGTTAACTCCTAGTGGACAACTGTTTGTGCATGTGCGTGGAGAACTGTTTGCGCATGTGCGTGGAGTGAAAAGGATGCCATGTCACGGCCCATTTCGGGGCGTTACGTAGAGTAATGAGCAAACAACCAATCATGGGCAGACACGCCACGCTGTGGGCAGACACGCCGCACTGTGGTGTATATAAGCAGTGCGGATTTTGGGCTCGACCCTTTTTTCCCTATGGATGGAGACAATAAAACGTTGCTGCAGAAGGAACCTAGTGTGTCCGCGTGTGTTCTTGCTGGCGAGACGACCGCGCGGGCTACATTATGACATTAATAACATCTTACTAAAAGGAAATGCATGTTTAAGCAATTACAAGTACACAAATGAAAATATTACCAATGTAAATGTTAATACTAAATCAGCAACATAGAGCAGGAGAGACTGCTCAGCAGAAAGGAAGTCTAAGAATTAAGAATTAAGCTCAACTACCAGCACTTACATGTGGGCTCACAACTATCAATTATCCCAACTTGAGGGGTTCTGTGGCCATCTTCTGTGACTATTTTGAGGGCCAACCAGGCACACATGAGGTGCACATTATAAAGACAAAATACTCTTATTCATTAAAATATTTCTTAACAAACACAACACACACTACAGTCCAAGGAATCAGAAGGCTCAGGTAGTATCAATGACATGATTATATGCTAGCCTGAGAACAGAATATGCTTTCTGTCAAATTTCAAAATCCAAGATGTAGATGAAGGTCAGCACACCAAAACATGCTTCATGTGCAAAATCATATACTACAGGCCCATGAACCAATAATATAAAGAAAAAAAAATGCCAGGCATGTTGGCCAACAGGCTAAGGCCTAGTCTTGGTTTGGATAGTGATTCTGGGGAAAGGGTGTTTGGGAACCACAGAAAAAAAAAAGAAATTGAAGTCAAAATATGTATGCAAACTGACAGCCCATGTACAGCTGGAGACAGCTTTCTAAAGATCACCAGACAGCTCAGCTCTTACAAACCAAAGCCTTGTCTTTTGTTTACATTTCAACTCAATTGCCCACTCCAGGTTCCCCTTTGATTATTCAATGAATGAACATCCTTTGACAAGAGCCCCCTCATCTTAGAAAAAGATAGCAAGTACAATTTTTCTTTTTTTTTTCTTAGCATTGCAAATGAATTCAGAGATCTGCCAATCTTTGTAAGAACAGAAAATAAGTTTAGTTGGATAGGATCATGTCCAGAAATTACCACTCCCTAATCTTTCTCTTTTCTTACTTTCTAACAAGCTGGTTCATAGCAAAGCTGCCTGTTCTTATGAAGTTCTTATATAATTCATATTTCATCCTTTTATTTTACATAGTTCAGAAATTATAAATTTTTGAACTCATGTTTTCAGGGTTCTTTCCCCTAGCCTTAAGGGCTGTCCTGAAAGTAACGATAATTAACATTTTTGGTGAGGAACATAGACACACTCTCAACTCCTGGAGATAGATTTTATACACACACACACACACACACACACACACACACATTATATATTATATTATATGTATATATACATATATGTAATATAAACTATTTTTATATGTATAAAATACAACCACAACTTATGAATAGAAACTGTCAAACTCTTTGGAGTCCCAAGTTCTGCTGTCTCTACTACAGGGGTGGAAACCATGTCGCACTCTCCCTTGAAGACCATGCAGGACTTAGCATTCTGGAGACAGAGTCAGGAGAATCTCTAAGCCAGCCTTCTCATCTACAAACCTACTTAGAGGGGATAAGCATGGCTTCACAGAGAAACTTCATCTTCAAAAACAACAAAACTAAAAATGTAACATCATGATAACAAAATAGCTTAAAGCCGGACAGTGGTGATGCACACCTTTAATCACAGCACATGGGAGGCAGAAGCAAGTAGATATCGGAGTTCGAGGACAGCCTGAACTACAGAGTGATTTCCAGGCCAGCCAGGGCTACACAGACAAACCCTGTCTCGAAAAAACAAAAAACAGCCAGGCAGTGGAGGTGCATGCCTTTAATCCCAGCATTTAGGAAGCAGAGGCAGATGGATTTCTGAGTTCGAGGCTAGCCTGATCTACAAAGTGAGTTCCAGGACAGCCAGGACTGCACAGAGAAACCCTGTCTCAAAAACAAACAAACAAACAAACAAAAACCCAAAAAAAAACAAAAACAAAAAAGAAAGAAAAAACAAAAAGCAAACAAAGAAACTTAAAAAAAAATAGCATAGCACTTAATAGCAATTGCTTCTACTCTATCTTATGTGATTTAGGGATAGTCTATCATGTCATGAAGATATGACAACATGAGAAAAAAGCTGACTGATCAGTTTCAATCACAACACTGTAGACACACACACACACAAACAGGAAATGGGTTGAGTCTATAGATACCCAAATCCCATCCCTGATAAGGAATGTAAAAAGGCTCCTAGAAAAGTTTCCATGAGGTCCCTAAAGAAAGACACAAGAGGGAGAAAAGAGTTCACAGACATCATCCTATGCAGAAGCCTTTTGATTCAGTTAACTACATTCTGCCCCTGGCCACTCTAGGTTCATGGGCATCCCAGATGAAATTGCATTTATTTTAACTTAAATGATCCTAATAGTCTGCAACAGCCTGTACACTGTCCAATTGTTCAAAGTCTGTTCTGACACTCACAGTAATCTCTTCACTGCCATACTTGTAATATCAGAAAACAAGTTATATCTTTCCAGCATACAATGGCAGAGAATATCCTTTCCTATTTCAATAGAGAGACATGTATACATAGTAAGGGAAGATTGGACCAAGGTAAAACCCAAACACCAAATCCTCTCTCTTGCTCTGTCTCTCTCTGACACATGGAGCCTTCAGTTTCAAAGGGTTTAGATGATTATATCACTGCAACCTCTCATACTTCTATCAGTTTGGGTAAATCCACTTCCTTTATCCATCTCTCCATGGAGGACTTCTCAAACTTAGGTAGCTCAACATATTGTGTTCTCAAAATGCAACTCAGGCTTCATACTCATACCTTCATGCAAGGATCTCACAGGGTTTTTTTTGTTTTGTTTTTTTGTTTTGTTTTGTTTTAAACTGGGGTTCTGACTCTGACAAACATAAATGGCTGGAATAATGCTAAACAAAAACCACAGAGATAAAATACATGACTTTGAATTTTGTATCTTTCTTGTTTCCAGAACCAGTACAACATGGATGATCCTGTAAAGTTCAGCTTTCAAATTGGGTTGGAATATACCACACTAGGACCATAGATCCAGTAGATTTTATATGAAGTTGCTTTCTGGGGCTAGGATTCACCTTGCTTACTCATTCTACTAATTTAAAGGTTATCAGGAGGGAGTATTACTCATAGGACACTTTTTAGGCCATTTCAAACTGTCATCTGAAAGTACCTAGTGCTGTTTTTCTCAACAAATCACAGATGTTGCATGTTTCTGCCCTTGTTGCTTTTTTTCACTGTAATCCTGAATGAGTCACTAATAATAACCATTAAATGGATTTAATATTGCATCTAAAAACTCAGTCCATTATTTTTTAATTCTGTCTTACTAAATTTCTCAGTTTATGAGCATAATAAGAAACATTTAGTCCAAAATTATCTAGACATTTTTCATGAAGTCTATTTTCACTGACATCCTACAATCTCAACTTCCTATGTCTGCGTCATTTTTAAGACTTCTATCTTATAGGTCCTAAAAAGAAACCCAGCTCAATAGAAAGCTCTCTATGCTCTTTGCCATCTAAATTCTTGATATTTTCAAAATTCGTCCAAAAGAGATCTCTTTCACATTCTGTCTAGCAGCAAAAATCACATTTTGTGTACCTCTTTTTGTTCTAACTTGCTTCTCTGCTGTTGTGATTAAATTTTCTAACCAAAAGCATATCAGGTCATGAATGGGTTTTTAGGATGGTTCAGTCAGATAACAGTCCATCATTTTGGGAGCTATAGGATAGAAACTCAAGGTAGAAAACGAAGACAAAAACAATGGATAAACAATGTTTTCTGGCTTGCACTCTTGTTTGGTCACTGTCTCATGCTCAGCTAGCTCTCTTATTCAGTTCAGGCCTAATTGCATAGGGATATTGCCATCCTCAATGGAAGAAATTTCTTATATCAATCAAGACAATCTGTTAGATATAACAACCAGCCATTCTGAGGGGGACACTCCCTCAACTGAGGCTCCCTTAGATGGCTGTAATCTCAGAAATATTGAAAATTGAAGCTAATTAGCACAGAGATTATAATATAGAAAACATTTTAAAAACCTAGAAACAATTTGCTAACTATATCAATCACTTAAGTATCAAATTGGAAGGGAAGAAGTCAAATTATCACTATTTGCTGATGATATGATAGTATACTTAAGTGACACCAAAAATTCCACCAGAGAACTTCTAAACCTGATAAACAACTTCAGCAAAGTACCTGGATATAAAATTAACTCAAGCAAATCAGTGGGCCTTCCTCTACATAAAGGATAAACAGTCTGAGAAAGAAATTAGGGAAACAACACCCTTCACAATAGTCACAGATAATATAAAATACCTTGGTGTAACCCTAACTAAGCAAGTAAAAGATCTGTTTGACAAGAACTTCAAGTCTCTGAAGAATGAAATCGAGGAAGATCTCAGAAGATGGAAAGATCTCCCATGCTCATGGATTGGAAAGATTAATATAGTAAAAATGGCCATCATGCTAAAAGCAATCTACAGATTCAATGCAATCCCCATCAAAACTCCAACTCAATTCTTCACAAAGTTAGAAAGAGCAATTTGCAAATTCTTCTGGAATAACAAAAAACCTAGGATAGCCAAAACTACTCTCAACAATAAAAGAACTTCTGGTGGAATCACCATACCTGACCTCAAGCTGAACTACAGAACAATTGTGATACAAACTGCACAGTATTGGTATAGTGGCAGACAGGTAGATCAATGGAATAGAATAGAAGACCCAGAAATGAACTCACACACCTATGGTCACTTGAACTTTGACAAAGTAACTAAAACCATCCAGTGGAAAAAAGACAGCATTTTCAACAAATGGTGCTGGCTCAACTGGTGGTTAGCATGTAGAAGAATGCAAATTGATCCATTCCTATCTCTTTGTAAAAAGCTCAAGTTCAAGTGGATCAAGGATCTCCACATAAAACCAGATACAGTGAAACTAATAGAAAAGAAAGTGGGGAAGAGCCTCAAGCACATGGGCACAGAGGAAAATTTCCTGAACAGAACACCAATATCTTATCCTTTAAGATTAAGCGGCCGGGCTGTGGTGGTGCACGCCTTTAGTCCCAGCACTTGGGAGGCAGAAGCAGGTGGATTTCTGAGTTCGAGGCTAGCCTGGTCTAGAGAGTGACTTCCAGGACAGCCAGAGCTATACAGAGAAACCCTGTCTCAAAAAAACAAAGAAAAACCAAAAAAAAAAAAAATGACAAATGGAACCTCATAAAACTGCAAAGCTTCTGTAAGGCAAAGGACACTGTAAATAGGACAAAACAGCAACCAACAGATTGGGAAAAGATATTTACCAATTCTATATCCAATAGAGGGATAATATCCAGTATATACAAAGAATTCAAGAAGTTAGTATCCAGAGAACCAAATAACACTGCTAAAAAATGGGGTACAGAGCTAAACAAACAATTCTCAACTTAGGAATACCAAGTGGAGGAGAAGCACCTAATGAAATGTTCAACATCCTTAGTCATCAGGGAAATGCAAATCAAAACAACTCTGAAATTCCACCTCACACTAGTTAGAATGGTTAAGATCAAAAACTCAGGTGACAGCAGATGCAGGTGAGGTTGTGGAGAAAGAGGAACACTCCATCATGCTAGTGGGATTAGAAGCTGGTACAACCACTCTGAAAATCAGTTTGGCGGTTCCTCTGAAAATGAGACATAGTACTACTGGAGCACCCAGCAATACCACTTCTGGACATATACCCAAAAGATGCTCTAACATGTAATAAGAACACATGCTCCATTATGTTCATAGCAGCCTTATTTATAATAACCAGAACCTAGAAACAACCCAGATGTCCCTCAACAGAGGAGTGGATACAGAAATGTGGTACAGCTACACAATGGAGTACTACTCAGCTATTAAAAACAATAAATTTATGAAATTCATAGGGAAATGGATGGATCTGGAGGGTATCATCCTGAGTGAGGTAACCGAATCACAAAAGAAGACACATGGCATGCACTCACTGAAAAGTGGATATTAGCCCAGAAGCTCAGAATACTCAAGATACAATCCACAAACCACAAGAAACTCAAGTAGAAGGAAGACCAAAATGTAGACACTTCAATCCTTCTTAGAAGGGGGAACAAAATACCCATGGAAGGAGTGGCAGAGACAAAGTGTGGAGCAGAGACTGAAGGAAGGACAATTCAGAGACCGCCCCGCCTGGGAATCCTTCCCATATTCAATCACCAAATCCAGACACTATTGTGGATGCCCAGCAAGTGCTGGCTGACAGGAGCCTGATATAGCTGTTTCCTGAGAGGCTCTGTCATTGCCCAACTAATACAGAAGAGGAGGCTCACAGCTATCCATTGGATTGAGCACAGGGTCCTCAATGAAGGAGATAGAGAAAGGACCCAAGGAGCTGAAGGGGTTTGCAATCCCCTAGGAGGAGGAACAATATGAAATAACCAGTCCCCCCAGAGCTCCCAGGGACTAAACCACCAACCAAAGAATACACATGGTGGGACTCATGGCTCCAGCTGCATATGTAGCAGAGGATGGCCAAGTCAGTCATCAATGGGAGAAGAGGCCCTTGGTCCTGTGAAGGCTCTATACACCAGTGTAGGGGAATGCCAGGGCCAGGAAGCTGGAGAGGGTGTATTGGTGAGTGGAGGGGTGAGGTGGTGGGGTGGGGGTAATAGGGGTGGTTTTTTTGGAGGGGAAACAAGGAAAGGGGAGAACATTGAACTATAAAGAAAATATCTAATAAAAAATGGAAAAAAAAAGGATGTCTACTAGAATCACTTAGAAATAATTTTGTTTTGAGTGACTGATGATTGGATATAAGTCTGTGCAAACCAAATACAGCAAAGCAACATTTTAAAGAAACTGTGTATTTGTATCATACACCTAAGCAGCTTATCTTGCACAAATTGATTAATAACTCATAAACACTTTTAAAAGCAAATCTATTCCACTTTTTAAGCATATGTTTGTGTGAAAAAGACCTTTTTCCATGTGAGTACAGGTAAGTCACCAGAGAAGTGGGTGTCAAATCCCCTGGATCTGGAGTAGCAGGTACTTATGAGCCTCCCAACTTGGGGTGGGTATTTGTATCTGAGCTCAGTCAAACCCAAAAAGAATATTTGCTGAGTGACCTGCCCAGTCCAGAGACTACTTTTTATCCAATAAGCCAAAAGTATTTCAAGGATTAATAAAAACAAAAACCTAAATAAACATAGAAGTAAATAAATGAATACTGGGAACCTGATGCCTCAGTATTAAGATGTTGGGTATGGGGACTAGGTATGATGCCTCCAGACCTTCCCCATTCTCTGTTACTTGAGACCCAATACTTGAGGTTTACTCTAGTGAGCAGATTCCTTTCCCCATGTCCATGCCTCCTGCCCATTCCCATCTGCTCTTCTCTTCCAGACTTATCTGTAACTAAGTCCTCAACTAAATGCAGAGCGCCTCTTCTCAACCAACAAGCCATGCCCTGCCAGGAGACTAAGTAGGCTGTCAAAAGACCTACTACACTATCTGACATCCCAGACCCTATTCTCACCGTTGCCCTTAATCCTAGGACAGAATACCAGAGGAAGCTTTGTGTATGCATTGTTTTCTAGTGATGTAGTTACATAAAGTTTTTCAGGAAAAATAATGAAGGAAAATTATAAAAAGGCTTTTGTTTATGTATTATTCTATAACAAAAAAAAGTATGTAACTAATAAAAGACCGAGGTGAACTCAGAGATAGAAAAAAAACCTGAGAGACAGGGTGGGTGGGGGCGGGGAGAGACTGAAAGCTGTCTCCAAGAGCAGTTTCAGAACAGCAACATGTAAATCACATTGCCTGAGACTCTGAGTTTGAGCCTATCCAATCCTCCCATTCTCAAGAACCCCAAAATGACTGAGGCTGGTCATTGGCATCTTACCAAAAGCAATCTACAGATTCAATGCCATTCCCATTAGAATTCCAACAGGATTCTTCACAGACCTTGAAAGACCAATTCTCCATTCACATGGAAAAACATCAACAGCAAAACAACAAACAAACAAACAAAAACCAGAAAAACAAAAACAGGGATAAAACAGGATACCTAAAACAATGCTGTACAATAAAAGAACTGTTGTAGGAATCACCATACCTGATTTCAAGCTGTACTCCAGAACAATAGTAATAAAAACTGTGTGATATTGGAATAGAAACAGACAGGCTGATCAGTGGAATCGAATCAAAGGCCCTAAAATAAACCCCTACAAGTACGGACACTTGATTTTTCACAAAGAAGGCAAAATCATATAAAGAGGAAAAAAAAAGCATCTTCGACAATTGTTTCTGGTCTAACTGTACATCTGCATGTGGAAGAATGCAAATGGATCCATATTTATCCCTGAATACAAAACTCAATTCCAAATCAAAGACCTTAACATAAACCTAGATACACTAAATCTAACAGAAGAGAAGTAGCTTACAATATTTTGGTGTTTCATTTCAGACCCTGGAACAAGGAAGTGAGGTGTATATTTTTCATAACAAAGGCAAACCGAGCCTCCAGTTCTCCCAGGATCCCTCAGTCCATACCTGGCATAGCATGTCCCCTATCCTGAATGTTCAAGCCAGTCCAAGTGTTGGGCTCCCCTTCTTCCCAGAGGTTCTTCCCTTTCTAGACATTTTGGTCTCCCCCCTCTCTCTTTTATTCTTTCTCTTCTCTCTCCCTTCCTATGGGGAATTCCCTGGGCTTGGTCCTTGGAACCAGTGAACTCGCCTTACAGCAGCTTCTCAATAAACCATCCTTTAATAGAATGTAATATGGTTTAAATTGGCTCATTTCACCTGTGAAGATATAATTTATAAATTGGTACAGGACACAACTTCCTGAACAGAACACCAGTGGATAGAGTACTAATGTCAACAGTTGATAAATGGGAACTCATGAAATTGAAAACTTTCATATGGCAAAGGGCACTGTCAATAGGACATAAGGACAGTCTACAGACTGGGAAAAGATCTTCAATAACACTACATCCGACAGAGGGCTAATATCCAAAATATATAAAGAACTCAAGAAGTTAGACACCAATGACCCAAATAACCCAATTTAAAAAATGGGGTAGAGGCCTAAACAGAGAATTCTCAACACAGGAATCTTGAATGTCCAAGAAGCACTTAAAGAAATGTTCAATGTCCTAAGTTATCAGAGAAATGGAAACCAAAATGACTCTGAGATTATTCCACCCTACAAACAAGAAATTGGCTAAGATTAAAAAACTCAAGAGACGATGGGCGGTGGTGGCGCCTGCCTTTAATCCCAGTACTTGGGAGGCAGAGGCAGGCGGATTTCTGAGTTCGAGGACAGCCTGGTCTACAGAGTGTGATCCAGGACAGCCAGGGCTATATAGAGAAACCCTGTGTCGAAAAAACAACAACAACAACAACAACAAAAACCTCAAGAGACAGTACATACTGAGGAAATGGAGGAAGGGGAATATTTCTCCACTGCCACTGAGAGTGCAAACCTGTATGATGACTCGGCATATCTATCTGGTGGTTGCTTAGAAAACTTAATAGTTGTACCTGAAGACCCACCTATACACCTCCTGGCCATATACCTAAATGATGCTCCAATAAGGACATGTGCTCCACTATGTTCACAGTAGCTTTATTCATAATAGGCAGAAAGGGGAAACAACCCAAATGCCCATCAACCAAAGAATGTATGCAGAAAATGTGGTTCATTGACACAATGGAATACTACTCAGGTATTAAAAACAAGGAATTTTGAAGGCAACTAGATGGAGCTAGAAAATAATATTCTGAATGAAGTAACTGAGACCCAAAAGAACATGCATAGTATGTACTCACTTAAAAGTGGATATTAGCCATAAAGTACAGGACTCACAAACTACACTCCACAGTCCCAAAGAAGCTAACCAAGAAGAAAAGCCCAAGAAAGGAAGCTTGAATTTTCACTTAGAAGGGAGAAGAAAATAGTTATAGGAGGCAGATGGATGGAAGAGACTGGGTGGGAGAGGGAATGTGAAGGGGAATGTAGGGGTTCAGAATCATTTTGGGGGGAGAGACAAGAAAGAGGGCCAGAGGACCAAGAGAATAAATGAAAATCAGTGACTGAGAAGCAGAGGTGCCATCACTAGGACTTGTTCGAGATCTGGGATGGGTGAGGCTACCAGGAGTCTATGGGAGTGACTTTACCTGAGACTCCTAGCAATAGGGACATAGAACCTCAAGTGGCCATTTTCTGTAGCCAGGCAGGACCCACAGTGGAGCTATAAGGACAGCAACCCACTAACAAAATTTTTGACCAAAATTTGTCCTGTCTACAAGAAATGCAGGGACAGAAATGGAGCAGAGACTGAGGGAATGGCCAACCAATAAACTGATCCAAGTTGAGACCTATCCCATGGGCAAGCACCAATCTCCTATAGGGAGATGTTAAAGTGCAGAGGGAACCAGCTAGAATTAGGAGACATTGCAGGTTAGTGTAGAAACTTAGTGCACTAGAAACTTCCTAGAATCTAGCAGGTGCTTTAGTAAAGACTCATTCTAATGGAGAATAAGGAGTGTGAACTGGTAATCCTTTGTAGTCAGGCAGGACTTCGGTGGTGGGAATGGGATACATTCACTCGACTTGTTGTCTAAGGAGGTCACATGGAGATCCCTAAACAACCCAGATTGATGGTGGACAAAAAAGTGTAAAAACTGGGGTGGAGAGGTCTTGCAAAATTATGTCTTATGCTATCTAAGAAGAATACCATCAGCAGGGCAGTGGTGGCAAATGCCTTTAATCCCAGCACTTGGGAGGCAGAGGCAGGTGGGTTTCTGAGTTCCAGCCTGGCCTGGTCTACAGAATGAGTTCCAGGACAGCCAGGGCTACACAGAGAAACCCTGTCTCGAAAAACCAAAAAAAAAAAAAAAAAAAAAAAAAAAAAAAAAAAAAAAAAAAAAAAAGAATACCATCTTCTGTACTTACATGGTAGGAAAGAAAAGACTTTATGAAACCAGCAGGACACATTCAAGAGGATTCTAATAAAATGCTTCTGCACAATGTGAACTCAGAATATCTCAAGAACATTATGTCCAAGCTTTGGGACTGATAACCACAGCCAAATATGGTGGGAAGAGATGTGTTCTCTCAGAATCTGAAGCGACCCCTCCCAAAGGTGCTGGCCCCAGACCATTACTACCTCTTCTAAGCAAATTCCTGGTTTTAGAGGAGCTGTTTTACCTCTATAAATCAGGGCCTTGGGAAAAGGCCCCAAGGCCTAGGCTCCAGACTTTTACTGGCTCTGCCAAGCATGTTTCTGGGTTTCAGAAGGAGCTATGCCATTCTCAATACATGGGGACCTCAGGGAAAGCCTAGCTTGATCAGGCCAGCACTCAACACGACAGTGCTTCTTTTAACATTTCAAATCATGATTATCCTCAAGTGTTATCTTGCCAATGTGCTGCCGCATGCTTTTCTCAAGAAGAAAACTGAACTTTTGTACCACACCAGGTCATGTTTATTGTGATCCTGCAATGCCACATTGAACAGCTTGTTAGAGTTATTTGATATGGCAATGGGCCTAGTGTTTGGTTGTAAATCAGGTTGGATCCTTTCTTGTGGTTTGGAGCCATATGTCTGGACAATCCTAGGACTCTAATCTCTAACAGGCCTGGTTAGCATTCTACTTATGGGGTGTTTTACAGGCAGTCCTCTAACATTTAGTCCAGCTAAATTCTACTTGGTGTGACTTACTACCTCCTAAGCACTAGTAAACCCTTCAATTCTACTCTTTTTTTTTTCTTGTTTTGTTTTGTTTTGTTTTTTCGAGACAGGGTTTCTCTGTATAGCCCTGGCTGTCCTGGAGCTACACTCTGTGTAGACCAGGCTGGCCTCGAACTCAGAAATCTGCCTGCCTCTGCCTCCCAAGTGCTGGGATTAAAGGTGTGCGCCACTACCACCCGGCAATTCTACTCTTTTACACCAGAGTTTAATACTGGATTGCTACCTAAATCATGCGATACAACTTCCACAACACTAATTCCAAGTGGAGCTTACACCTAATGTGAAATGCTAAGGGCAGATGTAGAAACTAGGGTTCTCTGATTTGGCATCCAGACAAGTATGTTTCCACTCACAAACCACTGATCCAAATGTTCTGCACAGATGCAGCCCCAAACCGCTGGGTACAGGGAGTGGTTAGGACCACAAGGGACCTTACAGGTGGCAGCATATGGCAGCTGGTTCCCATGTACACCCGCGAAAGACCCAACACAAGAGTTCCCGATTTTCATCCCCTTGCTCCTCCCAGTACTTGGCAGTGACCCTGTGCTCACCATGTTGCCAGTTCAGAGCTTTCC
Organism: Mastomys coucha; assembly: GCF_008632895.1. Lineage (NCBI taxonomy): Eukaryota > Metazoa > Chordata > Mammalia > Rodentia > Muridae > Mastomys > Mastomys coucha. The sequence goes on along the minus strand of NW_022196909.1, from coordinate 52,674,565 downwards.
TGATTGCGCCTTACAGCACACAGCAGCAGGTATCAGAGGATGGCACAGCAAACCACTCAAGCAGGCTCAGTGTCGAAATGGAACAAGCCTCTTCGCACCCGGAAAAACCTTCCTCCTCTTTGACTGGCAGGTCTGTCTGAAGGGTCTGATTGGCTATTGTGTCTTGAGTGACATGAGCATCTCCCATAGGGTTTAAGCTTGCTGGAGGCAAACAGTTGAGTGCTTCCGGGCCCAGACTTCCAGTCTACAGCTAGACCTTTTTCGGATCTTAAGGGATTTGCTTTTCAGTGACCCATTTTGCCTGCTCTCCAAATCCTTACAAGTCTGTCTTCCCGCCCAGGCCCTAAGAGGACCCACCATTCCACTTGCACTGCTCAGCCGCCAGGTCCTCCCTTTTCTGGTCATGGAACCAGGACTGGATTTCAGAGATTGCCTGAGCTCCCCTGTCAGCACTCAGTAGGCATTTCTCTTTCTTCCTCCTGGAATCAAGGTAGCCCATTACTCAACTTGCAGCGGAATTATTAATCTGTCCTACAAGTGGAAGGGCGCTCAGAATATTAACAATTAAAGAGATTTTAGAAAACAAGAGTTGTTTTGGGTTTTCCCCTGAGTTCAGGAAAACTGCTGGTACTTCTCACCTGGTAAGCATGAGAAAAGCCTGAGAGGAAAGCAGGAAACAGATGACAAGCAACGTGGAGCACTATCGTTAGCTGGCACAACTTCCACAGTGAAAAGATGAAAAAACAACAGCAGTATTAGTGAAGGCTCTCCAGATGAACAGAACTAATAAAACGAATCTCTACATATGTAGAAAGTGGAATTATTAGAATGGCTTGCGGGTTATGGTCCAACTACTGTTAACAGTGGCTTGATGCCAAGAATCCAGTGGTGGTTCAGCCCATGTAGCTGGATTCTCAGTTCATCTTCACAATATATCAGAATTCCAATTAAGTAAGCTCTATTGCCATTAGAAAAGAAGAACTCGCTACTCAGAGGTACGTCTTCAATGTCTTTTTTTTTTTTTTGAGACAGGGTTTCTCTGTGTAGCCCTGGCTGTCCTAGAACTCACTTGTAGACAGGCTGGCCTCGAACTCAGAAATCTGCCTGCCTCTGCCTCCCAAGTGCTTGGATTAAAGGTGTGTACCACCACTGCCCTGCTTTCAATATCCTTTATATATCTAGGCTACCACAAGAAACTGTGATCTAGATTAAATGTGGATCTCATCGCTTAAAAATATCCAGATTAATCAAGAGTTTTCCCACTTCAAAAGATGTAATTAAGAAAAAATTCCCCACAGTACCCAAACTCTTGGTTTTAGTTAATTCTATATGTAGTCAGTTTGATTACCAAGAATCATCACATCAGCAAAGACAGGAGAACTGAGGAAGAATTTTTATTTTTTCCCAAGTGGCTGGCAAGGAGAGCATTGGAATCATTCCCAAAGCAATGATTTCCTTCAAGAAAAGAAACATTAAGATTTTACTTAGGTAGTCTGGATATATTCACATATAGGTTTTCCTATAAATGCTGAGTCAAATCTTCTGCTGAATGTGGTTGCAATCTCAAAGCAGAAATATTTAAGGGCATTCTTAGATCAAAATCAGCAGAAGCATGTAAATTCTAAAAATGATGGATAGCTATGCCTCTGGAATGGTCACTTTTAACTAAAAGGTCTTAGCTGAGAATCCAGTAAACAACACAGTGAAAGGTTGCTCAGGAAATATTGCTCCGTGTTGATTATGATGTATGATCTAACAGATTGATCAATGCCACAATTCTCACATATACAAAGGAAAAAGAACACAAATCAGAAAATACCAAAGAAAAATCACCTAATAGGAACCGTGTACAGTCTTCTTAGAGGAACAACTTTGCTGAATTATTCTAAGCTCACAGGAAAGCTATTCTAGTCTTTAATCTGGCTGGCCCAGAGGAAGATCACAGCTGCTTCCATGAAGGACATGAATGAAAGACTTCATTTTAACTAGCTGTGACTGCTTTCTGTCTCAGGGCTGTGGTAGCACACCTTTAATCCCAGCACTTGGGAGGCAGAAGCAGACAGATTTCTGAGTTCGAGGCCAGCCTGGTCTACAGAATGAGATCCAGGACAGCCAGGACTACACAGAGAAACCCTGTCTTGAAAAAAAATTGTTTTTATACATTTTAATTAAAATATATATATATATATATTACGTTCACCGTTTCAGTCCTCTCTTAATCTTTCCACAAATTCCTCCCAGGCAATTTTTCCTTGTCAAGTATGTGTGAATAAGTATGTCCAACAGTGTGAATAAAATTTGCTGAACACATTTCTATTAGTTGTTTGCATATCGTATGGGGAATGACAAAGATGCATTGGATAGCCAAATACAGAGCTCATCTTTGTTTGAGGCTAATGACTCTTTAATGAGCAACAGGTTGTTGGGGGCATGAAAGTCTTTGACCCTCAGATCACTAAGAAAATCAGGAATGTCAAATACACAGGGTCCTGTTCTCAGTCCAAGAGAATAAATACCTGCATTCTATCCAACAGGCTGAGAGTGGATTTTGTTTTGTTTTGTTTTGTTTTTTTGAGACAGAGTTTCTCTGTGTAGCCCTGGCTGTCCTGGAACTCACTCTGTAGACCAGGCTGGCCTTGAACTCAGAAATCTGCCTGTCACTGCTTCCCAAGTGCTGGGATTAAAGGCCTGGGCCACCACAGCCCAGCTGAGAGTGGATTTTCTTAATGCCCTGGTGACCCTTTTGCTATCTGTGGAGGCAGACCTCATCTACCTTTTGCTATAGAGACACACCTTACCCAAATTCCCAAGAATGATTATCCCAGACTCTTCCCTAGACTGTTAGATGAGATCTCCCATGTACTTTATGGCCTGCTGATTTCTATACTACTAGTCAGAGAACACATTAAATTCTAAGTCTTTTAGCTATAGAACCCACCCTCATTGTCACATGTGCCTTGAAATGGAGCTTTTATGTAGTCACATCTTAAGCATTATTATACACCTGGAACTGGACTGACTGGACTCATTGTTGCCTGGAAATCATTCCCCAGTTGTACAGTGTTTTAAATATGCTGGCAATAAACTGCCTAGTATTAGACTCCCCCAAGTTTGATCCAGATTGATAAAGTCAATCTACACTGGGTTTTCACTCCCATCTCTTAGCATACTTCAAGTCTCTTTCTGCCACCTGCAGGGATGCTCTCAACAGAAGTGGCCTAGAATTCTGTGGACAGGAAACATTATCAGGAATAGAAAACCTGTGGTGGAAAATACCTCAGACCATATAATCAGTTACAAAGCAAGCTTCGACAGATACAAAAAGTTTGAAGGAACCCCTTGCATTTAATCACATCACCATGGATGGAGAGAGCTAGACTTCAGCAGCAACAGGAATAAAAAGCCGACCAACTCGTGTAAACTGAAGAACTCTCTACTTAATGACCACTGAGTCAAAGAAGAGATGAATATAGACGTTAAATATAGTACAACCAATTTAAGCTTATCCCTGACTAGTTTACAAAAAAAAAAAAAATGAGATGCTGGCCTGGCTACCTCCCAAGTGGTGTATGAACCTATGCCAAGGACCAGCCTTGATAAGGAGAGAGGTTTTGATAGAAGGTCTGAGAGAGGTGAAAACAAAGGACTGAAAATCAAATTGTGGGTTTGAGGTGGAGGACTTGCTCTGCTGAAGACAGACAGTCTTTCCAGACTGCTTTTTGTTATTCTAAACAGTTCTCTGGATAGTTCATCTGTAAAACATAAGCACATTCTCTTATTTTACATATCAATCCAGCTATTTACCTCAGGTTTCCTTTTGATTATCCTAAGAATAGGCATCTGGGGGACCCCACCCCATGCAGTGGTGGCTCATGCATTTAATCCCAGCACTTGGGAGTCAGAGGCTGGCTGATTTCTGAGTTCAAGGCTTTAGAAAGTAATACATTGAAGCCTGGAGCTGTGGGTCCAGTGTCGTGATGATGATAATGATGAAGTTCCCTGCTGAGCCGAACAGGTATGTCACCAGGAAGGACAAAGCATGCAAGATCTGCAACTCACCATTGTCAGAGAACTGCCACACCCACTCATCTACTCCAGTGAAATCCAAAATATTGGGGGTAAAAGCCTGATTAAGATTAGAAGCATTATAGCCCCAAAAGGAAGCTTGTGCCTCCTGGGTATTCAGATAGTTGCTGGCATCTCCTAACTCAGACGTGTTCCAGATTAGTCTTTCCAATTGTCAACATGCCCTCTTATTTAGGCATAAAGGTAACTCAAGAAATGATTCATAAATGGCTAAAATTGGGCATCCTTTCCTGGCCAGCACAATGTTTCCAATCTATCCTAGTTTAATACCAAGCTATCCTAGACTGATTTTCCTCAGAGCTAGCAATAGAGGTCAATCCTTAGGACAGTCCACAATAGTTAGAAATGTTTTACATACTAGAGAGTAATAGAAAGGCTTCTCTCACTCAAGGACATTAGCTAGAAGTGTTAGGTCGGAACCTCCCAGTGCTTGCCAGAGAATTAGCAGGAAATGCTAGATCAGAACCCCTTGCCTCCAGCAGAACCAGAGAATTAGCATAGAAATACCAAAATACCTCATCAGGGAGGGAGGGATCTACTGCTTTTCCGAATGCTTCACACCTGACTACCAGACCCTACTGACCTTGAAGTGGCTGTCACTTGCCTACATGGCCTCAGTCTTGTGCCCTTTGCTGTAACCCCCCCCTCCCCCACCTGCCTACCTGACTCTTGTCATCTGCCCTGCTTGCTGTATGCTATTTAAACCTGAATTTCATCTTGTACAAATACATTCAGATTCACCACACCCTTGTGTCTGTTTGTCATCTGCCGACTTATTGCCCACTTGACCTGAATTCTCATCCCCTGGAAATTGGGGTCCCCGAAACGATCCCGGTCTGCAGCAGAGAACCCCATGAGGAAAAATCCGCTCATTGAGGTTATATTTTTCACAGTCATTTTGGTAACAAGATTTGTGGTAGGAGCTGGAGAATCAAATAATATTATTAATTGTAGTGGCATTTTACCCTGCACCATTATTTGTTTATCAATATTTATTTTAATAATTACTCTACATGCTGTCATCTATCTATCTATCTATCTATACTCTACTTGTTGATAAACAAACGTGAGAGCACATCTTTCTCATCTGCATAGATCTCACACTATCCACTCATAAAGCAGTAGCTATAAGTGCATGTAGATGTGGTCCACCACTGGTTCTCTTGAGGAATGTTGTGTTTGCTGCATGAAAAAACACTGTTCCACTGCCACTGTTGAAACCCGTTGATTTTCTTTAAGTCATCAATAAACAAGTAGTGATGGACTATGGATGAGAAGTTTTTGAAAATAGAATTTAATTCCATTGTGGCAAATGAAATAGACATTTATAAGAAATATACCAGAAATTATAATATATTTGGGTGTCCACTGGAAACAGCTATTCTCTCTCAACAAACAATACTGTTCTTACTGCAAGAGGTTACTGGTCATTGTAGACTTAAGATTAAAAATGATAGTTTCATTGCTCTTAGATGCAGGTATTATTGAAATCAACAACAAAAACACTTGTGCAAGGGCAATACTCACATCCCATTCTCAATTTAGATACTGTATTTTCATTTTAAGGAGTGCTTTAGATGTTAAACAGTCTCTCTTTGAATTCTGTTTTTATTTCAGTGCAGCCTACACTACTAATCTCAGGTGTAGCCATCAAACAGATATTAGCACTTACCACAAGCAAAGACAATTGCAAAGACAGATGGTAATTTCTTGAGGTAGTTTAAGATGTAGAGGAAATGGCCAATATCCAATAAAAGACTGGAAATTTAAAGTTATTTGTATTTCAGATAGAAGTCATGTTTTAGCTCATATCCTTGTTTTGATAGTTGAGAGATTAAAAACAATCCATCATTCTTCCCTTGCAAGATGAATGTTGGTGTTTGATGGCTGTTGAGCATTTAATAGAGTGTCAGCTTCCTGCATATTCTTTTTCTCCATTAGTGAGTTTTGTGAAATGAAAAAAAAAATATGCTCTGTTGTTCTTTTGAAGTTTTAAGCCCTTTGAAATATCATCAAATACATTTTGTGTCTACCTAAAAATTGTGTGCTTACAAATGTAATTGCAGAATAAAATTTGAGGTCATCCTTTTCACTCTTGAGGCATTTTACATTAAGTGGCATCTCTCTTGAGACAGAACAAACTTACTTCACCTCTCTCATATCTCTTTTGCAAGAATGAACTTGATCCAAATGATTCCAAACATACATCCAATTACTTGATAGGACATTGCAATTTGGTTGTAATTAAAGCGGTCTTAGAGCTAACTATGACATTAGAAAATGAGTCCCAGGACCTATGGGAGCAGCATGCCAAATTCAAATCAGTATGAACTCCACAGGAAGATCCTCCATCTATAGGAAAACAAAACACTGTTAAATAGACTAAATAAGTTTTGTATCATCTGGTACAACTTTTGTGTTTGAAAGTCTCTTGTCTCTTGCTCTGAGTACCTCAGTCATAACTCGAATCTTTCTAGAATATCCTCTTACCATTTGATTTCTTCAACACCTCATATACACAAAAGAAATTAGAGCAAATCAAAGATCTCCCTTATGTTTCTCATAGTTTTCATCTTTTCATATTCTTTGCTTTGATAGTGTTTTTCTTTGAGGTTGGTCAAATGATGCATATACTTATAATTATTGTTCATAATTTATTTTATATTGGTTCATTTAAATTAACATTTAAATCTGAAAAACAGAACCAATTCATTTAATACTAATCTTTTAATCTGATATATCAATCCAGCACTAAGATATAAGAAAGCTGAATATTATTGATCATTCCTATATATGAGACAAGAGGCATATTTGAGTCCTCCCTAAAACAAGTCTCCCTTGATTTACACAGGTAGTTTTATTAGCTTGGGGTTAAATATTTTAATAGGAAAAGTTTGAGAGTTAGTAACTTAAACAACAATATTGCCATTGAGTTATAAAAATTTATACATATCAAAAAAGGCACAGGAACAGAGTAACAATCACATTGAGCTAGTCTACCTTGGGCTGTCTCTCTTGTTGATATCTGAGAGCTGTTAATGAAGGGCTTTAACTGTTTGCAGAAGTATCACATATGCAAGAATACAACATGTTAACTTCTGATTCAGTAGTCTTCTCACATGGTCTCTTATTATGTTTAGATGGATTTTAAAACTGTTGGTTTATTTTCAGTCAGTTGCCCTTGCTTCCTTGTTATACTGATAGTCTTGATTTTTCAAACTAAGTTACATTGTAAGGTTGGGATAGAATTTCCATAAAGTACTTATTTATGTTTCCTCACCCAAGTTTGCCCAGCTTACTCCAGGATTTCTTGTTGTGTGTGTTGCTTTTCAAGCTGATCTGCAGTTTCTAATAGTTCTTGTTTACAATAGCATATTTTTAAACCTTATTATGTCTCTAGAGAACAACTGTGGTGAGCTCTCTTCTTGTGGAGAGGGTATGGACTTGAAGGAGCACTTCCTTTTAAAATGGAAGTATGGACTTAGACCAAGTTTACTTTGACCCCATGTCACCTGGGACATGGAGTCACTAAAATTTCCACACAGCTGTTGAAATGTTTTGTGAGCTTGAGGTATGGTTGTCCCAACTCAGTGGTTTTTATGCCTTATTAGACCTGTAAATCTCCCAGAGATCCAATTAGAGATCAGAATTCTGGGCACCACACTGAGTGTTTCTGATTTCGCCACTGTAGGAGGGGCAGTTGCTAGTCTGAATACCATAGATAGCGGGCTACTGTGTAGCAAAACTGTGCATTTCTGACAAGCTAAAATAATATATAAATTACAATATAAAAATAATGTAGGTTTTTGACAGCTATTGTTTTTTCTAACAGTTAATATCAAAGGATTTCTAACTTATCAGTTAGACCAATGGTGGAAATTTATATGCAGAAATATTTCTTCTATGTGAACTTTAGAGTTTGTGTTAAGGAATTATCAGATATAGAAGAATGTGGAGTGTGGCCAATTCACAGGTGCTGCTATAGAAAAATTGGTTCCCTCCATAAAAATTACATTATTTTTCACAGAAAATGAAGCATTCCTTTGTTTTGCTCCCCAAAAACCTCATGTTTATTGAATGTTATCAGTAGAAATTCAAACCAGGTGGTGGTGGCACACCCCTTTAGTCCCAGGACTTGGAAGGCAGAGGCAGGCAGATTTCTGAGTTCAAGGCCATCCTGGTATACAGAGTGAGTTCCAGGACAGCCAGGGCTATACAGAGAAACCCTGTCTTGAAAACCAAGAAATAAAAAAGAAATTCAAATATATTTTTTCCAAAAGTTTTGTGCACATTTGATGGGTTGCATTGTGGAGAGCTTTCACTAATTTAAAGCATAAATTCATTGTCAAAGAGTGATACAAAAATCCTTTCCTGAAAAAAAAAAAGGGAGTTGAAAGACAAAATGAATTATAATATTGCTTTTTCTATTACAAATTTTCCATTTCTTTACTACTAAGCTATATTTCTACAACTACTCATATTTGCATTTCATTTGCTTGCTTTTATGTGTAGTATGTAGATATTTTGTCTACATGTTTGTAGCTGTGTTCTATGTGTATGCCTGGGATCCCTGGTAACCAGAAAGAGTACAAGAACTCCTGGAACTGGAGTTATAGATACTTGTGAGTCATGTAGATGATGGAAATCTAAATTGGGTCATCTGAAAAAACAGTGCTTTTAAAGACCAAACATCTCTCCAGTCCCAGGTATTAATATTTTATTTTTTAAGATTTATATTATTTATTTTATGTATATGTGTACAATCTAGCTGTACAGATGTTTGTAAGCCATTGTGTGGTTGCTGGGAATTGAACTCAGGACCTCTACTTGATCTGCCCTGCTCACTCTGGCCCAATGATTTATTTAGTATTATATGTAAGTATACTGTAGCTGTCTTCAGACACACCAGAAGGAGTCCGATCTCATTATGGATGTTTGTGAGCCACCATGTGGTTGCGGGGATTGGAACTCAGGACCTTTGGAAGAGCAGTCAGTGCTCTTAACTGCTGAACCATCTCTCCAGGCCCGCTATTAATATTTTTAAAATGAACAAAACTACTTTTTGTGACAAAATAGATCTAACATCTAAATTTGTTGTCGAATTTTATATTATGATGTGTCTTTGATGTTTATCAACTAGCATTTAAATTTTCATTTTTTTTCCTGAATTTTCATATCATTTGTTTTCAGGTGAAGCCACCAGATAGCTACTGTTAACTTACTCCCAGGCAAGACTCTTTGGGGCTGAGAGACATTGATTCCACAGAGGAAGATTTAATGTGAAGGAAATATTCCTGTGTTCAGTACAGAGTTTAAGAAGAGACTCCAACTCTAGCTGAGATAAGAGTGACTACAAACTTTAGGGTTTGATTTTCACTGAAGGAAAATAAGCAAGCATTCGTCAATGTGCATATCATAGTATATGGGTGTGTGAAAATCCTCCAGATTGTGTGTGTGTGTGTGTGTGTGTGTGTGTGTGTGTGTGTGTGTGTGTGTGTGACTTCTGTGAGAGTCTCTGACCTTTAGGTCAGTGTCCTGTCCTTCTCTGCATCAATTTCAGAGACATTTCCCATCCAGTGCTGTGATACCTATGGTGCTCTCTCACATGTCTTTTGCAAAGAATAAACAAAATCCTATCTCCTGTTAAGTTATTGGGTTTTGATTACAAGAAAATTTGCTTTTAAGGCCAAGCAATTCTATTGCTCAGAGACTATAGCAAAAGAACTGTCAGTTCACCCTGTCATGGGCAGCAAACTCACTGTCTAATGGGAAAAAAAACTATTAATAAATTAGCTGTTTTGAGCTTCTATTTTCACGGCCACATTTGAAAGCCACCTTATCTCTTGTTCTTTGTGCTGGAATAATAATTTGATCATTCTCGAGTTCCTTCCAGTCTGGGCTGGTGTCCAGAGCAGACCTTGGGTGCAGCTCCACAGCCAGTCCCACAACACTCAGAGGAAGTTCAACTCCCAGGCACACTGACACACCCAGGATCAGAGGTGAGGAGGAACCAACATCTGTCCCAACACTGGGAGTAAGTGGGACCAGTGGGACCAGGCACACAGGAATGCCACCAGTCCAGTGACTCTGGTTCCTTCCAGTCTGTCTGGGTTGGTGTCCTGAACAGACCTTGGGCGAAAGCTCCCCAGCCAGTCCCACAACACACAGAGAAAGCCCCATTCCCAGGTGATCTAACAAGCCCAGGATCACAGGATCCCAAAATCACAAGATCACAGAGACAGCTTGACTCTGTGGAGTTCTGACATAATCAAAATCACAGGAAGGACAGTCTCCAATCACATTTAGCAAGGGCAGGTAGCACTAGAGATAACCTGATGGCAGGCAGCAAGCATAAGAAATCTAGCTCACTTGGCATCATCAGAACCTAATTCTCCCAGCATAGAAAGTCCTGGACACACCATTATACAAGAAAAGCAAGATTCAGATATAAAATCACTTCTCATGTTGATGATACAGGACTTTAAGAAAGACATAAATATCACCCTCAAAGAAATACAAGAGGACACAGGTAAACAGCTAGAAGCCCTTCAAGAAGAAACACAAAAATTCCTTAAACATCTACAGGAAAACACAATGAAACAGGTGAAGGAAATGAGCAATACCATCCAGAATCTAAAAATGGAAATAGAAACAATAAAGAAATCAGAAAGAGAGACAACCCAGGCCATACAAAACCTAGGAAGTAAATCAGGATTATAGATGCAAGCATCACCAACAGAATAAAAAAGAAAGAAGAGAGAATCTCAGGGGCAGAAGACACCATAGAAAACATTGACACAACAGTCAAAGAAAAT
>NW_022196909.1:52662311-52662842 GCF_008632895.1 Mastomys coucha | reverse complement strand
GGAAAACAATTCTCCAAGCCAATGGCCCCAAGAAAAAAGCTGGAGTAACCATTCTAATATCGAATAAATAAGACTTTCACCCTAAAGTGATCAAAAAAGATAAGGAGGGACACTTCATATTCATCAAAGGTATGATCTACCAAGATGAACTCTCAATTCTGAACCTCTATGCTCCAAATGCAAGGGCACCTACATTCATAAAAGAAACTTTACTAAAGCTCAAAGCACACATTAAACAGCACACAATAGTAGTGGGAGATTTCAATACCCCACTCTCTGCAATGGACAGATTATGGAAACAGAAACTAAACAAGGACAAAGTGGGACTAACGGAAGTTATGAAAAAGATGGATTTAACAGATATCTATAGAACATTTTACCTTAAAACAAAAGGATATACCTTCTTCTCAGCACTTCATGGTACCTTCTCTAAAATTGACCATATAATTGGTCACAAATCAGACCTCAACAGATACAAGAATATTGAAATAATTCCTTGTATCCTATCAGATCACCATGGACTAAGGCTGC
>NW_022196909.1:52647317-52659191 GCF_008632895.1 Mastomys coucha | reverse complement strand
AGGTGAAGGTAAGAATTTGGTTCATTAGCTGTGATAATTTGGAAAAGCATTCATCTCAGAGAAAAAGTGACTTATAAAGTCCTGTTCTTCAAACTTGATACAAGAGTTAAAAACATCAAGCAAAGCATTCAGTCTCACTCTTTGTTGTTCCCTTACAAGCAACCTCCCTAGTTGTCTATGTTCCTTTTCGCTGTATAAATACCTTTGAAATATGTAAGATGTTCTGAAAATCATAGTATAGTGTAAAAACATGAAATAAACAATACTACTAATAGAGAGGCTGATAGGAAAAGCAAGATTTCAAGACCTTTATGTTCAAGACATAGCCAGACACTGTCACAAACAAACAAGCTGAAAGTGTATATAGATTGTATAATGTTGGACATATTTCTCCAATTACCAAATTAGAGAAACCATTGGATGACAATTAACAAATTTCTAATTAATCATATTATTAGATTTCAATTGATTATGATATGTTAGTAATATTAATATTCATATTAATATATTAAGAAAAAATAATTGTCACTTCCTGTCATTTCTGTTGTAAGAGGTGGAATTAGGTTTGTATGGATTTGTTGAAAGATTATCTTCTTGCTTCTTCTAGGGTATAGTTTTGCTTCTTATGTTGATGTTTTCCATCTATTACCCTTTGTAGGGCTGGATTTGTGGAAAGATATTGTGTAAATTTTGTTTTGTCATGGAATATCTTGTTTTCTCCCTCTACTGTAATTGAGAGTTTTGCTGGATATAGTAGCCTGGGCTGGCATTTGTGTTCTTGTAAGGTCTGTATGACATCTGCACAGGATCTTCTAGCTTTCATAATCTCTGGTGAGAAGTCTTCCATAATTCTGATAGGCCTGCTTTTATAGGTTACTTGACCTTTTTAACTTACTGCTTTTAAAATTTTTATTTGTTTAGTGCATTTAGTGTTTTTATAATTATGTGTCAGGAGGAATTTCTTTTCTGGTCCAGTCTATTTGGAGTTCTGTAGGCTTCTTGTATGTTCAGGGGCATCTCTTTCTTTGGGTTAGGGAAGTTTTCTTCTATAATTTTGTTGAAGATATTTACTGGCCTATTACATTGGGAGTCTTCACTCTCTTCTATACCTATTATCCTTAGGTTTGGTCTTCTCATTCCATCCTGGATTGCCTGGATGTTTTGGGTTAGGAGCTTTTTGGTTTTTGTATTTTCTTTGACTGTTGTGTCAATGTTTTCTATGGTGTCTTCTGCCCATGACACCATATTGTATTCTGTTGGTGATGCTTGTATCTATGACTCCTGATTTGTTTCCTAGGTTTTGTATGGCCTAGGTTGTCTCTCTTTCTCATTTCTTTAGTGTTTCTATTTCCATTTTTAGATTCTGGATGGTTTTGCTCATTTCCTTTGCCTGTTTGATTGTGTTTTCCTGTAGATCTTTAAGGGATTTTTGTGTTTCTTCTTGAAGGACTTCTAGCTGTTTACCTGTGTTCTCCTGTATTTCTTTGAGAGTGCTATTTATGTCTTTCTTAAAGTCCTGTATCATCACCATGAGATGTGATTTTATATCTGAATCTTGCTTTTCCTGTGTAATGGTGTGTCCCGGACTTGCTATGGTTGGAGAATTGGGTTCTGATGATGCCAAGTGACCTTGGTTTGTGTTGTTTATTTTCTTATGCTTGCCACCCACCATCAGGTTATCTCTAGTGCTACCTGCCCTTGCTAAATCTGATTAGAGCCTGTCCTTCCTGTGATTTTGATTCTGTCAGAACTCCACAGAGTCAAGCTGTCTCTGTGATCCTGTGATTTTTAGGATCTTGTGATCTGGGGCTTGTTAGATCACCTGGGAGTGGGGCTTTCTCTGTGTGTTGTGGGACTGGCTGGTGAGTTTTCGCCCAAGGTCTGCTCAGGACACCAGCCCGGACAGACTGGAAAGAACCAGAGTCACTGGGCTGGTGGCATTCCTGTGTGCCTAGTCCCGCTGGTCCCAGTTACTCCCAGTGTTGGGACAGATGTTGTTTCCTTCTCACCTCCGATCCTGGGTGTGTCAGTGTGCCTGGGAGTGGAGCTTCCTCTGAGTGTTGTGGGACTGGCTATGGAGATTGCACCCAAGGTATTCTCTGGACACCAGCCCAGACAGACCAGAAGGAACTCAAGTCACTGGGCTGGTAGGGTTCCTGTGTGCCTGGTCTCACTGGTCCCAGTTACTCCGAGTGTTAGAAAGGATGTTGATTCCTCCTCACCTCTGATCCTGGGTGTATCAGAGTGCCTGGGAGTGGAGCTTCCTCTCGGTGTTTTTGGACTGGTTGTGGAGCTTGCACCCAAGATCTGCTCTGGATACCAGTCCAGACAGACCAGAAGGAATGATCAGATTATTATTCCAGCACAGTGAACAAGAGATAAGTTGGGTTTCAAATGTGCCCATGAAAACAGAAGCTCAAAACAGCTAATTTATTAATAGTTTTTTTCCCCATTAGATAATGAGTTTGCTGCCCATGACAAGGTGAACTGACAGTTCTTTTGCTATAGTCTCTGAGCAATAGAATTGCTTAGCCTTAAAAGCAAACTTTCTTGTAATCAAAACTCAATAACCTAACAGGAGAAAGGATTTTGTGTGTTCTATGCAAAAGAGATGTGAGTGAGCAACATAGGAGTGACAGCACTGGATGGGAAATGTCTCTGAAATTGATGCAGAGAAGGACAGGGCACTGACCTAAAGGTCAGAGACTCTCACAGAAGTCACACACACACACACACACACACACACACACACACACAATCTGGAGGATTTTCACACACCCCTGTACTATGATGTGCACATTGACGAATGCTTGCTCATTTTCCTTCAGTGAAAATCATATCCTAACTTTTGAGGTCACTCTTATCTCAGATAGAGTTGGAGTCTCTTCTTAAACTCTGTACTGAACACAGGAATATTTCCTTCACATTAAATCTTCCTCTGTGGAATCAATGTCTTTCTGCCCCAAAGAGTCTTGCCTGGGTATAAGTTAACAGTAGCTATCTGGTGGCTTCACCTGAAAACAAATGATAGGAAAATTCAGGAAAAAAAATGAAAATTCAAATGTTAGTTGATAAACATCAAAGACACATCATAATATAAAATTAGACAACAAATTTAGAAGTTAGATCTATTTTGTCCAAAAGTAGTTTTGTTCATGTTTAAAATATTAATAGCGGGGGCTGGAGAGATGGTTTAGCAGTTAAGAGCACTGACTACTCTTCCAAAGGTCCTGAGTTCAAATCCCAGCAACCACATGGTGGATCACAACAATCCATAATGAGATCTGACTCCTTTTTCTGGTGTGTCTGAAGACAGCTACAGTATACTTACATATAATACTAAATAAATCTTTGGGCCAGAGTGAGCAGGGCCAGATTGAGCAGAGGTTTTGAGTTCAATTCCCAGCAACCAATGGCTTATAAACATCTGTACAGCTACTTTGTACACATATACATAAAATAAATAAAATAAGTCTTAAAAATAAAATATTAATAGCTGGGACTGGAGACATGTTTGGTCTTTAAAAGCACTGTTTTTCCAGATGACCCAATTTAGATTTCCATCATCTACATGACTCACAAATATCTATAACTCCAGTTCCAGGAGTTCTGGTACAATTTCTGGGGACCAGGGATCCCAGGCATACACATAGAACACAGCTACAAACATGTAGACAAAACATCTGCATATTCCCCATAAAAACAAGCAAATGAAATGCAAATATGAGTACTTGTAGAAATATAGCTTAGTAGTAGAGAAATGGAAATTTTGTAATATAAAAAGAAATATTATAATTCATTTTGTCTTTCAACTCCATTTTTTTTTTTCAGGAAGGGATTTGAGAATCACTCATCGACAATGTATTTATGCTTCAAATTAAGGAAAGCTCTACACAATGCAACCCATCAAGTGTGCACAAAGCTTTTGGAAAAAATATATTTGAATTCTTTTTTCTGGTTTTTCAAGACAGGATTTCTCTGTATAGCCCTGGCTGTCCTGGAACTCAGAAATCCGCCTGTGTCTGCCTCCCAAGTCCTGGGACTAAAGGGGTGCACCACCACTGCCTGGCTTGAATTTCTACTGATAACTTTCAAGAAATGATGAGGTTTTTGGAGAGCAAAATGAAGGAAAGCTTCATTTTCTGTGAAAAAGAAAGTAATTTTTATGGAGTGTCTTAGTCAGGGTTTCTATTCCTGCACAAACATCATATCACAACCATGAAGCAAGCCAGTAAGGAATATTCCTCTCCCTCAGCTCCTACTTCCTGACCTGCCTGAGTTCCAGTCCTGACTTCCTCTGGTGATCAACAGCAATGTGGAAGTGTAAGCTGAATAAACCCTTTCCTCCCCAACTTGCTTCTTGGTCATGATGTTTGTGCAGGAATAGAAACCCTGACTAATACAAAATTGGTACCAGCATAGTGGGGTATTCCTGTGACAACCTGACCATGTTTTGGGGAGGACTGTGGAAGGACTTTGGAACTTTGAACTAGAAGAACCATTGATAAAGAGCTCTATGGGATGTTGTGTAGGAGCTTGGAAGATAATGTTGGGAACAGTGAAGAGGATGGAGACCTGGCTTGTGAATTTTCAGAGGAAAGATTAAAGACTCTTATCAGGGCCATGTTGTTTTGATTGTGAAGATTCCGTGGTTTTGGTTAGCTGGGGCTGAAGTATCAGCTGTGATTAACAAGATACCAGAACTACAAAAGTGAAAACTTTACAATACTGGGACTATTGATGCTGGTTAGCTGGAGCTAAGAAATTAGTGTTGATTAAGAAGAAACCAGCATCACTGAGGTGACATCTTCTGGAAAGTGTCTTCTGAGAGCACAAAGAGCCTGTGTTCCAGAGATATCCAAGGTTGTAGCTTGTGCTGCAGCAGGACTTGGTAATGTGTAAGAGTCACCCAGGTGGTTCTGGTTTTGAAGGCATGAAGGAGTCATGAAGAGCAGCTGAGGCTCGGCACAGTGAGAGGCCATGGAAGGCCATTGGTGAAAGGGCAGCCTCGGTTTGCAATTGATGGCCCAGGACTGATAGCAGTGTTTTGGAGATGCCAGTACCATGGATGACCACCAAGAACAGCAGCAGCAGTGGAGTACAGGCATCTGGAGCCTAGAAGACAAGATGTGTGCTACAAAGGGCAGAGCTGGAGAGGTGACTCAAGCCTTTGGTGGAGCCCAGAAAATCTTGAGAAGGATCCCAGACATTGGTTTTGCTTTTGATTGTGACTGTGCCCTGATATTTTTCCCTCTTGAAGGAAAAAATGTGTTTTAGTAAAGCCCACAGTTAAGAGACTTTGAATTTTAAAAGATATTGGACATTTTAAATTGATTGAACTTTTAATATGTTAAGACTGTGGGACTTTAGATCTTGGGGATGAATAAGAAAGTAAGGGTTGAGGCTTAATAGTGATGTGTTTGTGTGTCAAGTTGACAAGGGGTCAATTGTACTGGCTAGTTTTGTGTGTCAACTTGACACAGGCTGGTGTTATAACAGAGAAGGGAGTTTCAGTTGGGGAAGTGCCTCCATGAGATCCAGCTGTGGGGTATTTTTTCAATTAGTGATCAAGGGGTAGGGCCCCTTGTGGGTGGTGCCATCCTTGGGCTGGAAGTCTTGGGTTGTATAAGAGAGCAGGCTGAGCAAGCTAGGAGAAGCAAGCCAGTAAGGAACATCACTCCATGGCCTCTGCATCAGCTCCTGCTTCCTGACCTGCTTGAGTTCCAGTCCTGACTTCCTCTGGTGATGAGCAGCAATGTAGAAGTGTAAGCTGAATAAACCCTTTCCTCCCCAACTTGCTTCTTGGCCATGATGTTTGTGCAGGAATAGAAACCCTGACTAAGACATGGATGGAACCAATATTTCTATAGCAGCACCTGTGAATTGGCCACACTCAACATTCTTCAATATCTAATAATTCCTAAAAACAAACTCTAAACTTCACATAGAAGAAATATTTCTGTTCCTGCCTTGATGACAATGGACTGAAACTCTAAACCTATAAGCCAGCACCAATTAAATGTCCTTATAAGAGTTCCCTTGTTCATGGTGTCTGGTCACATCAGTAAAACCCTAACTAAGACAAAAGGCAATCTACTACACCATTATTTCCTATAGATATTTTTTTGATTGTATAAAATATGTACTCAAGAAGAACTATAAAGGGTTTATGAATTCTGAGGTTCTTAGATTCAGCCTCCTCTAGTTCATTTTCTAAAATTCTTTAAGTGTTTAAATAATGTGAAATCCACATTCTTTTCTTTGTCTTCACTTATACTATGCAAGTGAGAGGTAAGAACTGTATAGAAGTATAAGTTGAGCGAATTTAAGAGAAAATGTGGTTCTTTATTTTTAAAGATTTATTTATTTTATGTGTATGAGTACACTGTAGCTGTACAGATGGCCATGACCCATCATGTGTGTGGCTGCTGTTGAACTCAGGACCTCTGCCAGCCCCTCTAGCTCTGACCCTGCTCCCTCTGGTGTAATTTACTGAAGCTGTCTTCAGACACACCAGAAGAGGGCGTCAGATCTCATTACTGCTGGATGTGAGCCACCATGTGGATGCTGGTATTTGAACTCTGGACCTTCTGGAAATCAGCCAGTGCTCTTATCTGCTGAGCCATCTCACCAGCCCACAAATGTGGTTCTTAAAGCCATATGAACTTAAATTTAAAGGTCATGCCATTTATTTTTAATTTTGTCTCATTAACATTCAAATATTAAATTAAATAACTGATTAATAGCATTAAAAGTTAAGCTTGTTTAAAGTAGTTGGTCGAAGTAATTTTCATAGCAATGTCTTGTTTATAGAGATATTGCTAATGTGTTGGTATTTTCACTTACATTTACAATAAAGTTTACCTACTATTGAGTATTTCCTTCTGATCCCAACATGCCCAATTTTGCTACACAGCCAAAACTATTAACGGTACCAAGATCCTAATAGATAAGCACATTTCAAAAAAAATTAAAACATTTTCAGTTCTGATTTAAAATTTCTGTGAAGCTCTAGGAATTAAGACACTGTGAAGTATTCACTATTCAGAAAGCAGGATAGATCAGCAAACCAAAATAGAGGCCTCACCCATGAATCCTTGACATTCACAGTGTCTTTGTGATTGTTTCTCCAGTTTTGATGTATCCATTTAAAATATTTATTTTACTTTATTAATGTATTTGTGTGTCTATGTGCACATGTATACAGAAATCAGAAGAGCTATTGGTCTTCCTAGTACTGGAACTGTACAGTCTGTGCACTGAGAACAATGTGAACAAAACTCAGGTCCTATGTAAGAGCAGTATGCACACTTAAGTGGTAAGACAGCATCTGCAGTCCCTTGGTGGCATTTGATATAATCGTCTTCCCTCTTAGAACTGTTTTTGATGAACCCCTAAGGTTTTGTTATATTATGCTTTCCGCTTTTTTGTTGTTATTTTGGATAACAAGGATTGTTTTTGTTAATTAAATTTGTTTTAGACTACTTTGCACATATATTAATAAACACTGACTATGCTCATTCTTTGTAATTTTCTTCATTGGCCAATGAGTAGTTGGAGGGATATCAGCTTAAATTCCACATGTTAGTGAATACTGCAGATTCTCCTGTTATTGGTTCCTAGTGCTATGCCATAGTAGTCAGAATAGACATTAAGATAATTTTGACATAGTTTTCATTAGTCAAGCACAGTTTCTGTCCTAAATTTTATTTATTTTTGCTAGTTAGTTTTTTTCAATTTTAAGAAAACTAGAGACACCTGGGAAGAAGGAACCTAAATAGAGATGTTGCCCCTATTGTATTGGCCCATGGGCAGATTTGTGGGGAATTTTCTTGGTTATCAAGAGCACAGAGTTGGTACCATTCTTAGGCAGATGAGCGTGTGTTTTATAAGAAATATACCTAAATATGAGCCTAGAAAGAAGCCAGCAAGCAACATGCTTCTGGGGTTTGTTTCAGTTCCTGTCTGTAGGTTCCAGATTTGAGTTCCTGGAATGGCTTCCCATTGTGACTGACTCTTAGATTGAAGTGTAAGATAAAATAAAAGATACAAATTATACTTTTACTTCCTCAGATGATGAGCTAAGATGAACAGTGTACCCAAGCTGTGTGGAAACATTGCTTGGGCTGAGCCGGGAGCATTTCATTTTCTGTTCTCAACATCCTTAGGCCTAGGCTTGAAAGCTTCTAGCCTTCATAGAATCTAATCTTCCAAGGTGACTGATTCAATCCATATCCCCTCAGATTCTGACTGAATTGTTCTGCTTGGCTTCATACTAACTTTGTCAATATGTTCTAATCTTCTGTCTCTTTCTCATTTTCTGGCTCACTCTATCTTCACCTGTGTCTAGCTTGTTCTTTCTGCAACCTGTCCCTGTGAAAGTGTCCCAGTATCACACATACACCACACCACTACTACCTTGCTCTCTCACTGCTCTTAAGTAGCCTCTTTCCTGACTGTTCTCAGAAGAGTTGGGTAGATCCTATTTTGGACTCATTCTGTCAAAATTTTCAATGATTTATCACTTTGTCTGCCTGTTAATTAGACATCATTTCCTGGAACTAAGGGTGTGTACAAAGGATGTGTCTGTATTCCAGCTGGATCTCATGGATCTTAGGATGTGATCCCTAGCCAGAGTAGTCATGTTGATGGATTAAAATTCCTCTACATGCCCACATGGAAGCAGGGCAAAGCCCAGAGAGATTAGAGACAATATAAAGCAAGAAGTATCAGATTGTAGAATTTGAAATCAAATCTTGTGGGTGGCAGAAGCCAGGTCATACCACTAGGCACCTGCATAAAACAGACAAACAAAGAAAACAAACAAACAAACAAAAGGCTCTGGAGAAACTGCATGTTGATAAATTCATGACATGCTTGAAATCTCTAGAAAAATATTAATACCCAAAAAGTAAACATCAACAAATAAGGAAACACAGGGATGGGATCTATGAAATCAATATAAGGATTCAATGAAACAAGAATTAGTTCTTTGAGAAAACAGAAATCAGTATAAGGATTCAGTGAAACAAGAATTAGTTCTTTGAGAAAACCAACAAGATTGACAAACTTTTAGCCAAATTAACCAAACATATAAAGAGAAGATCCTAATTTTTTTAAAGATTTATTTATTATGTATTTAATATAAGTACACTGTAGCTGTCTTCAGATGCACCAGAAGAGGGCATCAGATCTCATTACAGGTGGTTGTGAGCCATCATGTGGTTGCTGGGATTTGAACTCATGACCTTCGGAAGAGCATTCAGTGCTCTTACCCACTGAGCCATCTCACCAGCCCCAAGAAGGTCCTAATTAATACAATTAGAAACAAAAATGAAAACGTTACAACAGACATCAAGGAAATTCAGAGAATCATAAACACATATGATAAAAAAATCTTCATTCCACCAAACTCGATAACCTAAATTAAATAGATGGATTTTTTGACATATGTGATCTACTAACGTTAAATCAAGATAAAGTAAACAACTTTAAAAGACCTATAATCCCTACTGTAATAGAAATAGTAATTAAAAACCTCCCAGGTTGGGGTAGTCCAGGCAAATGAATTTAGAACAGAATTTTACCAAACCTTCAAAAACCTAGTGCCAATATTGCTTAAATTATTGTGCAAAATGAAAATGGAAGAAACATTTCCTAAATCCTTTTCTTAACCCACTATTACACTAGTGCTAAATGCACACAAAGACTCCTCAAAATGAGGAAATTAAAGACTAATATCCCTTATGAATGGATCCAAAAGTTCTTAGTAAAATAGTTACAAAATCTATTCAAGAACACATCTGAATTATCCACTCAGAGATGCAGACACCTTTCAACATACTCATGTCAATTAACACAATCTACTATGTATACAGATAAAATATAAAACTCACAGAATCATCTCATTAGATGAAGAAAAGCTCTTTAACAAAAATTCAGTATCCTTTCATGATAAAAAGTCCAGGATAGATTAGGGATACAAAGGACATACTTCAACATAATAAAGGCAATAAATGGAGAGAGACTCAAAACATTATCACTAAAATCAGGATCAAGACAAGTATATCCACCATCTCCATACATATTCAGTATAGTACTTGAAGTTTCAGGTAGAGCAATTAAACAGCTATGGGAGATCAAGGGACAAGCTAATCAATAACAAGTGGTCACAATCAGGCTCTGTTTTTCTGGCTGGAGGAATGAGGGCTGTGGGTAATCCTCCTATGGAACCAAGGACTGGAATGCAGTAAGATCTGCTTTCACCTAAACCAAGTTCCACCCTTGCTCTTGTTCTCTTACAGGAACCTTCTTTTCTGCTGCCTTGACTTCCTAGGTAAGACGGTTCCTCATTGGGGTTATGAGAGTGCCAAAAACTTGCCCTTCACTTTGGCTGAGCAGATCTTGGGTGCCAAAATATGTTGAGAAAGCAATTTAACATCATGGCCATTTATTAAAAACAATAGCAATAAGAGAAAATAATTAGCCCAAGGGGGATAACTTTTATGACAACCACTGCAATATACATCTCTTCCTCATTGACCCAGATGTCACAGATTATAACTGAAGCATGGCAGCTACATCATAGAAGAAATCCTCTACCTGGTAATAGTCATAACAAGGTAAAACACTGTCTGCACCCAGGAGTTGCTGAAACCTATTATCTAGGCTACTGTTGCCAGGTTTTGGCACAGCTGGGAATGCATGATAACTGAGTAGGCAGAGGCTGGCAGATGGCCACAAAACAATCAAAGGATATGATAGAGAGAAGCACACATTCTGTATCTATCCTAGGTTTTTGGCTGGGTTCATCTGTGTAGCTCCAGTGTAATTATCATAGTTACTGTGGTTTTATAAGTACAGTGGCCATATTATATCTAGAAGTTAGCATGTCATGGCACCCCTCCCTGTCTTTTGACTCTTACATTCTTCCTGCTTCCTATCCCCTAATGTCCCACTAAGCATGAGGTGGGGTCAATATATATATATATGTATATATATATACATATATATATTGTATTTTATATTGTATATTGTATATATATATACACATATATATGTATGTATGTATATATACATGTAAATATTTACTATAAGATATATATGAATATATATATTTTTACTATGTATGACTCAGTTTCTTCTCAGTACTTTCAAAAGTTATGCATTTCTCTCCACTTCCTGCTGCCTACTGCAAAAAAAAAAAAAAAAAAAAAAAAAAAAAAAAAACAACCAAAACCAAAACCAAACCAAACCAAAACAAAAACTTTCTCTGAACAAGGTTGACAGCAGCCCAGGTCTATAGATATGAACAACATATGTTAAGAAAGCAATTTAACATCATGGCCATTTACTAAAAACAATAGCAGATTGTCTATGACCTCCCAAACTATGAACATTTGACTAGTACTTGGTATGAAATTTCTTATGCCACAGGACTCAACCTCAATCAGAAGGTGGTCAGTTACCCCATGTATTAGTTCAGTTTTTTATTATCTCAATAAAATAATACCAAAACCAACTTAGGGATTTTGGTGAAACATTTATTTAGCTTACAAGTTATAACCAATCAATGACAGAAGACAAAGAAGGGTCTCAAGACAGGAATCTAGAGGCAGGAACTAAAAAGGATATAATAGAGTATGGTTTACTGGCTGGCTTTCCACGGTTTGCTATGCTTGACTTTTTATACAATCCAAGGCCACCTGTCCAGGGATGGTGTGGCCCACCCTAGTTAGGCCCTCTCATATCAGTCATTAAACAACAAATGTCCCAAATGCTTTCCTACAGAAAAATCTGATAAAAACAATTCTTCAGTTGAGATACTCTCTTCCCAGATGAGTCTAGTCTGTGTCAAGTGGACAAAAATTAACA
>NW_022196909.1:52623734-52646630 GCF_008632895.1 Mastomys coucha | reverse complement strand
CACAGAGATGGTAAGTGTTTGGTGTAATAGTGTAATCATGGTCTTTGCCTTCATTCCTTTTGTAAATACTTATGGACTTTAAATGTAACAGGTGTGAGTAATAAAAGCTACGAGTTGGAACTCGAATCTCAGTTCTTACTTACAGTTCTGAGTTGTTATCTTTTCCTACTAATATAGAGACTGAACTGATAAACTACATGATGATAGAACTTTCCTTGAGAGCTCTTGGAAAACGTCTGTGTGATAAAAACACACACAGAGTTATTCAAGTTTTAGGCTGTTAGTATAATGACAACTATTTAATTTGGCAAAGTATGATAATTTTTTTTTTCCAGACAGAGTTTCTCTATGTAGCCCTAGCTGTCCTGGAACTCAATCAGTAGACCAGGCTAACCTTGAACTCAGAAATCTGCTTGGTTTATGCCTCCCAAGTGCTGGGATTAAAGTTGTGAGCCACCACCGCCCAGTAAAATTTTAAATCATTCAATGTAAAAAATTACTACAAATAATCATTAGGTTTGTCTTATCAACCTCAAGGAGAAAAGAAACTAATAATAATTTGTTCATTCTAAAATACTTTTGATTTATTGGTTCCTTTAAAAGCTAATGCCACGTAAAAGAAGGCAGGAAACAGAGCCCTCAATCAAATTTGCCATTTAGTGTGTGTATTTTGAATTTTGTTTTTATAAGAAACCTCTATTGAAGACTAGCCTCCACTAGATTGTTCTGTTGTCATATCTGAGAGGCATTTTCTTGATTATGGTTTGATGCTGGAGAGCCTCATCCAATGTAGAATGTGTTACTCATGGACAGGTAGTGCAGGTTGTATAATAAAACTAGCATAAAGCCTGGATATAAAACCTGAAACTGTTAAAATAATAAATAATTCAGAGATCTACCTGCTACTGTTAGGCACCAAAGAAGAACTAGTAAGCTATGGGAAAAAATAAAGTGTGGTCTTTGGAACATTTTTCCTTCCACCCATCCACTCTGTGTATGGTAGGGTGTATATGAATGAGGTTTGGAGCATTATTCCTTTCATCCATTAACTCTACGTATACATGTAAGGTATGTGTGAGAATATATTGGAATTTTTTTCCACCCATCAAGTCTGTATATATATATATATATATATATATATATATATATATATATATGGAAAGCCAGTCTGTGTATGCATTTGGGCTTGCTCCATCTACCATTTATGTGTATATATGTATGCATGTATATTTGTAAAATGCTTGGAGCCTGCTTGCAGGGGATTTGCCCTAACCATTTTATGTGTAAATATTCATATGTGTGTCTGTAGGTCTGTATGCATATATGTTGTATGGATATATGCATGAATGTATGTAATTATATGTATAAAGTTATTAGACTCTGCCTTTTGTTTCATCACCCCTGTGTATGCTGTGTGTGTGTACGTATGTGTTTGTGTCTTTGTGTGTGTGTGTAATTTCTCTTTCTCTTCTTAAATTCCTGACTGCCATAGGCAGAAACCTCTATAGTTATCTGATCTACCTCTGTCAGCTGCTCTCAGCACTGATCCCTCATCGTCTGCCTGCTTCAATTTATCCTCTTATGCAGGTACAAAGATAGAGCAGAGATGGAGAAAAAAGCCAACCAATGAGTGCCTCAAATTGAGACCCATTCAATCAACAAGACTAATCCCTGTGAGTTTTCAACATAATTGGCTTACAAAGTGGCAATGTTAGATGTTATCTTGTTGAAGTACATGTGGCCTTGTTGGAGAGACTATGACACTGTGGGAGTGGGCTTTGGGATGTTCCTCCTAGCTTCCTGTAAGTCAATCTTCTAGCTGCCAAAACTCTCAGCTCCTCCAGGACTGTGTCTGCCTGGACACGGTCATGCTTCCCATCATGATAATAGCAGACTGAACCTCAGAACCTGTAAGCAAAGCCCAGTTAAATGTTGTCCTTCAGCCGGGCGGTGGTGGCGCACGCCTTTAATCCCAGCACTTGGGAGGCAGAGGCAGGTGGATCTCTGAGTTCGAGGCCAGCCTGGTCTACAGAGTGAGTTCCAGGACAGCCAGGGCTACACAGAGAAACCCTGTCTCGAAAAACCAAAAAAAAAAAAAATGTTGTCCTTCATATTAGTTGCTGTAGTCGTGGTGTCTCGTCACAAAAATGAAACTCTAAGGCAGAAGTTGGTACCAGGAATGGGATATTGCTGTGATAGGCCTGTCCATGCTTTTGTTTGGAGGAATGGATTTTGCAATTTTGTAAAGCAGCAGAATGCTTTAAGTGGGGCTTAATAGGAGGGAAGACAGTGCTCCCGAGTGTGTTTTGAACTGTAGGACCTAGCTCAATAGGTTTCAGATGAGGAGAATTTTAGTATATGGCCTAGAGACTGTTTTTGTAGTATTTTGGTGAAGAATGTGGCTGCTTTTTCCAAAGTCTGAAGTGTCTACTTGAGGCTAAGTTGAAGAGATTTAGATCAATTGCATTAACAAAGAAAGTCTCAAAAAATCCTGGTATAAATTCTGTTGTGTGGTTACTAAAATTTCCTCTAGCGTTAATAAATTAGTGTTGATTAAGAAGAAACCCTTGGGCTGGTGAGATGGCTCAGCAGGTAAGAGCAGGGACTGCTCTTCTGAAGGTAGAGAGTTCCAATCCCAGCAACCACATGGTGGCACACAACCACCCATAATGGAATCTGACACCCTCTTCTGTGTACTCATTTATAATAATAAATAATTTTGTTTGTTTGTTTTGTTTTGTTTTGTTTTTTGAGACGGGGTTTCTCTGTATAGCCCTGGATTTCCTGGAACTCACTCTGTAGACCAGGCTGGCCTCAAACTCAGAAATGCACCTGCCTCTGCCTCCCAAGTGCTGGGAAATAAATCAAAAAACAAAACAAAACAAACAAACAAACAAACAAACAAAAAAACCACCCACATCACTGAGGTAAAATCCTCTGGAGAGTGTTTTCTGGGAGCACAAAGAAGCTATGTCCCAGAGATAGCCAAGGTTGTATCTCATGCTGCAGCTGAACTTGGTAATGTGTAAGAGTCACCCAGGTGGTACTGGTTTTGAAGGCATGAAGGAGTCATGGAGAGCAGCTGAGGCTTGACACTGTGAGAGGCCAAGGAAGTTCACTGGTGAAGATGTAGCCTCAGTTACCGTTGACTGTTCAGGACTGAATGGGTCACGCAAAGAAGCTTGACACCATGCAGAGACCTATGAGAAGCTAGTGGTAAAGCCTAGTTGTAGCAGTAAACCCCAGCTTATTAGAGAAGTCAGTACCATGCGATGATCACCAAGAACAGCAAAAGCAGTGGAAATGAATCAACCAGACCCTAAACTGCTACAGAGGGCAGAGCAGGAGAAGTGATCCAAGACATATGGGTAAGCCTAGAAGTTCATGTGTGGATCCCAGACATTGGAAAAAGAAGGTGTAATGTTGAAGTTGCCTTTGTTTAACCCATGATGTTAGAGATGTCAGAAACGTGGGATACCAGAGGAGGAAATCTGCTAACAAAGAGTGGAACCAGCCCAAAAGAATGACGTTTGTTGCTATTAAATGCCAAATCTGCCAACAGCGGTCAATAAGCAATGAAAGGAGTTGGAAATCTGAAGAGCACTTTGACATTGAACATTGAGATGGGGAGTTAGGCGTTTGCTCAGCTGGTTTTCTGTCATGTTTTGGTCAAGTATTTCTTTACCATGACATTTTTTTTTTTTTTTTGGTACCATGACATTCGGAATATTATTATTTTAGGTAGTACACCATTAGGAGGTGTTGCCTTGCTCACATAGGTGTGGCCTGTGGAGTAGGTGTGATCTGTGGGGAAGTGTTTCACTGTGGGGGTGGGCTTTGAGACCTTCTTCCTGGCTTCCTAGAAGTCAGTCTTCTCTTAGCTGCATTCTGAACTCTCAGCTACTCAAATGCCATGGCCGCCTGGACGTTGCCATGTTTCCTGCCACGATAATGAACTGAAACTCTAAAGCTGTTAATAAGCCCCAGTTAAGTGCTGTCCTTTATTATAGTTACTGTGGTCTCTGAGAACCCGGATGATCCCAGCAGACTTGGGATCCATCACTCTCCCAAGCCCTCCCCCAACCCTCAGAACACCACCCACCACTTCTGGCCCAGGTCTTCCCCTGGATTAGATCACTAGCTTGTCTGATCCTCTGAAGAACCCACAGTCTGAAGGCCTTCCAGGAGTACTGCTGTACATGGGGCAATAGGTAAGAGAACCTCCAAACAACCACAGCAAGTGAGGACCCGGAGGTGACCAGTGGAGTTGCGACTACCTTTCCCGTCCACTGCCCAATCACATTTCTAGCCTTTATTTTATTTTTTGTTTTTTCGAGACAGGGTTTCTCTGTATAGCCCTGGCAGTCCTAGAACTCACTCTGTAGACCAGGCTGGCCTTGAACTCAGAAATCTGCCTGCCATCCTGGTCTACAGAGTGAGTTCCAGGACAGCCAGAGCTATACAGAGAAACCCTGTCTCTAATAAACAAAACAAAAAACAAACAAAAAAACAAAACAAAACAAAAAACCCCACATTACTCCATCCTGGTTAATTCCTTTATGTTCTCAGGATAATGCTGTAACTGCAAGTTTATGCTCAGCTGACCTGTGATTTGGAGCTTTTTCTGATAGTGAAAAGTTAAAG
Source organism: Mastomys coucha (assembly GCF_008632895.1). Taxonomy (NCBI): domain Eukaryota; kingdom Metazoa; phylum Chordata; class Mammalia; order Rodentia; family Muridae; genus Mastomys; species Mastomys coucha. The sequence goes on along the minus strand of NW_022196909.1, from coordinate 52,641,986 downwards.
TATAACTTTTAGCAGACACTGAACTGTGACTTTTTGTGTGCATTATATTATCTAGTGACATAATCATATAGAGTTTTTCAGGAAAAATGAATGGGCTTAAAAAATTTCAAAAGGGCTTTAGTATGTACAATATTGTATAACAAAAAATGTAAAACCAATAAAAGACTGAGGTGAACTCAGAGAGAAGGAAAACCCAAGAGAGAGAGAGAGAGAGAGAGAGAGAGAGAGAGAGAGAGAGAGAGAGAGAGAGAGAGAGAGAGAGGTTGCAAGTTGTCTCCAAAAGCAGTTTCAGAACAGCAATGGGTCACCTGTCAGCTTGCACCTGCATCATTGCCTGAGACTCTGATTTTGAACCTATCTAATCCTAACATTCTCAAGAATCCCGAAATGACTGAGGCTGGTCCTTGGCATCTTACCAAAACAAACAAACAAACAAAACAAAAACAAAAAACAACTACAGATTCATTGCAATTCCAATCAGAATTCCAACACAATTCTTTCTTTTTTTTTTAGATTTATTTATTTATTTATTATATGTAAGTTCACAGTAGCTGTCTTCAGACACCCCAGGAGAGGGCATTAGATCTCATTAGGAATAGGTGTGAGCCACTATGTGGTTGCTGGGATTTGAACTCAGGACCTTCAGAAGAGTAGTCAGTGCTCTTAACCTCTGAGCCATCTCTCCAGCCCCCCAACACAATTCTTTACATAGCTTGAAAAATCAATTCTTGACCTCAGATAGAAAGAAAAAAAAAACAGAATACCTAAAACCATCCTGTATAATAGAATTTCGGGATTTCTGGAGTTATCACCATCTCTCATTTCAAACTGTACTACAGAACAATAGAAATAAAAACTGCATGCTAATAAAAACAGACAGGCTGATCAATGGACTCAAATCAAAGACCATGAAATAAACCCACACAACCACAGAAACTTGATTTTTCACAAAGGAGGCAAAATCATACAATGGAAAAAAGAAAGCACCTTCAACATGTATTTCTGGTCTTACTGGAGGTCTGCATGTAGAAGAATGCAAGTAGATCCATATTTATCACTGCTCACAAAGTTCAATTCCAAGCAGATCAAAGACCTCAACATAAATACAGATACACTAAACCTAATAGAAAAAGTGAGAAATATCCTTGAATGCTTTGGTGTTTAGTTTCAGACTCTGGGCCAGGAGAGTGAGGTGCATATTTTGCATACCAAACCTGACCTGGGCTCCAGGTTCTCCCAGCATCCCCCAGTCCCTACCTGGTATAGCAGGTCCTCTATCCTGAACATTCCTCTCCCGGGCAATGGGCTGCCTTTCTTCCCAGAGGCTCTTCCTTATATAATCTCAACATGTTTTTCTCTCAACTCTCTCTTCTCTTCTTTTTCTTCTTTCTCTCTTCACATGTGCTTTCTCTTCCCCCATTCTTTCTCTCCTTTCCCATGTTGCTCCCATGGTAACTTTCCTAGCCTTGGTCCTGGGAACCAGTGAACTTACCTGTGTGTAGCTTCCCAGTAAGTCTTCCCTTAATATAATCTAATGTGGAGTAAATTGAATCATTTTACCAGTGAAGATATAACTTATCAATTGGTACAGGACACAACATCCTGAAGAGAAGATTACAGGAGAAGTTGTTGAATACTCTGACATTACTTCCTTTTATATGAAAATATTTCTAATTTACAATAATCCAAATCTTTCTGTGCCTTGAGTCAACTTACATGAAAGAAATGATGTCTAAATATGGTGACATAAATGTGTCATTTAGCAATATGAATAAATAAGCACAGTGGGTGGTGGTGGTGCACGCATTTTATCTCAGCACGTGGGAGGCAGAGGTAGGCAGATTTCTGAATTCCAGGCCAGCCTGGGCCACAGGACAGTGAGGGCTATACAGAGAAACCCTGTCTCGGAAAACCAAAAAAAGAAAAAAAAAAAAAAAAAAGCACTAGACCAATTGCAGTGTTTGACAACATAGCATTAAAAAAGATTGATTTTTGTCTCTATTATGGATTTACTAAAACACATTCAGTTAAATTGACAATTATATGCACATAACAGTTTGAAAAGCACTGTTAATATCTCATTCTCATTCGACTTTTTCTTTTCCCTATTACTAACTTGGCTTATGGCTTTCTACAACACTGAGCTTGTGCAAATGAACATCTTTCATATCTATGCTCTTTTATGTAAAGGCTTATGGCTTCATCCATATTGGACTTGCTGAAATGAACATCTTTCATATCATTGCTCTTTTTTTTTTTTTTCCCGAGACCGGGTTTCTCTGTATAGCCCTGGCTGTCCTGGAACTCACTCTGTAGACCAGGATGGCCTCGAACTCAGAAATCCACCTGCCTCTGCCTCCCAAGAGCTGGGGTTAAAGCGTGTTCTACTACTACCCAGCTGTTTTTTTTTTTTTCTTTTTTAAAATATTTATTTATTTATTTATTTATTTATTCTTTACTCTTTTTTTGACAATCCAGATTTTATCCTTCTCCCACTCCACCCTCCAACTGTTCCACTTCCCCCACCTCCTCCTCCCCTCTCCATCTTCAAGAGGATGCTCCTACTCACACCCTACCAGACCTCCCCACTCCCTGGGGCTCCAAGTCTCTCAAGGGTTAGGTGCATCTTCTCTGAGTCCAGACCTGGCAGTCCTCTGCAGTATATGTGTTGGGGGCCTCATATCAGCTGGTGTATGATGCCTGTTTGGTGGCTCAGTGTCTGAGAGATCCTGGGGACCAGTCATCCTGAGTGACGTAACTCAGACCCAAAAGGTTGTGTATGGTATGCACTCACCAATAAGTGGATGTTAGCCAAAAAAGTACAGAATTCTCAGGATGCAATTCACAGAACTCAAGAAGGCTAACAAGCCGAAGGGCCTAAGTGAGGATGCCTCAATACTACTTCAGAGGAAGAAGAAATAATCACAGAAGGGGGAGGGAGGGAGGAACCTGAGTGGGAAAGGCAACAGGGAGGGGAAGAGGGGAGCATGATTAGGTATTGCATTCACATTACTCTTAACTTGCAAGTAATCCTTCTAGCTGCTTTTTTATTTAAATTTTATTTTTATACATTTTAATTTAAAAATATTACATCACTTCTCTGTTCTGCACCATTATCACTTCCCAATTTCTTCTGTAATATATGTCCAAATAAGTATGTTCAAATATATGAATAAAACTTGCTGAGTCCACTTTTGTTGGTTGTGTATATATGTGGTTTCAGGACTGGCAAATTTGCATTAAATAGCCAATGGAAGTCATCTTTGATGTCTGAGGCTAGTGCTCCCATTTCCAGGGGAGTTCTACTCTTTAGTGAACAATGAGCTGTTGGAAGCACAAAGGTCTTTGCATCCAGAGATCACTAGAGAAACCACAATTGTCAAATGTACAGGGACTTCTTCTCAATGAAGGAGATAAAATACCTGCATTCTTTTGAAAATGCTGGGAGTGGATTTTGTTAATGACCTGGTGACCTCTGTGCTGTTTGTTGAGGCAGCCTCATTTACCTTTTGCTATATAGAGACAGATCATACACAAATTCTCTAGAATAATTATCCTAGACTCTTTTCTCCCTGGACTGTTAACCAACCTTAGGAGAAATGTCACACATACTTTATGGCTGGCTGACCTTTATGATATTGGTCAGAGACCACATTCAATTCTTAGACTTTTAGTTATGGAACCCACCCTCATGGTACTTTATAAAAGAGTTTCTATGTATTAATACCTTAAGCTTTATTGTACACCTGAAACTGGACTTATTGTTGCCTGGAAATCTTTTCCCAAACTGTACTGTGTTTTAAATATGGTAGTAATGAACTGCTTAGTATTAGACTGTGCCAAGTCCGATCCATTTTGCCAAAGTCAATCTGCACCAGGCTTTTATTTTCATCACTTAGTGTGGTTTGGTTTCTTGTCTGATACCTCAGGGACCACTTAAACAGAAGTATGCCTCTCAAGTGACTATAATGCCTTGTGTTGGAACATGCTTAATTAGCAGATCTTAATTAGATTGAAGTCTACCATTGCCTGGATAGCCTTTTGAGCTCAGTGCAAAATGTGGACTCCCTTACCAGCAGGGCTTTTCCTTCTATGACCTTATGTGGGAATCCTGGAACTCCCAAACTGTAGAATGTCCAATAGCCTTGGTAAAATTACAGATCCAACTCCCTTTTCCCAGATAAAAAAAACTCATCAGCAAGCACCTGAGATTCCTGGAATGCCTCTACATGCTAATGAGGCAACTCAGTGTCTTATTCTTTACCCAATGACCTTTTGTATATTCCTACCCTCTAACTTAAAATGTATAAACCTTGGCTAAACCCAATGGCATGTATGTATTCACATCAAACCTTAACACACAAGCTAAGATCATCTCAAAGGCCTGTTTTGTTGTAGATAACTGGAGAAGGCCCTCCCCTAAAAGAGCTATAACACTAAGATGCTCAGATAAGGCACCCTTCTATGTGCCTGGATACCAAGGCAGGCATTGTGACTTAGAAGTGGATGAATGTGTTTCTGATTCCTACATGAATGAGGCTGTATGCCTCAATGAGATAGAAAGACAAATGAGTGTCTTTTGTATCTTTCCTCAAGATTATACTGAGAACTGTGAGTTGGAAATTGATGAATGTGGATCCAGACATGTCTACATGGTGCCACAGGTCAGGATGCTGTTGTGCTTTCTACCATGTCACTCAAAACACAGTGGCCAATCAGAACCTTCAGACAGACCCGCCAGTCAAAGAGGCAGAAGGTTCTTCCGGGTGCCTGCTTGTGTGGTTTGGTGGCTATGCCCTGACCTCTGCTGCTGAATGTTGTGTGTGCAATCAAGCCAGCTTCAAAGCTTCAACATGGTGAGCCACAGGGTCATGGCTAACAGTGTGGAAGAGCAGGGGGCTGAACTGTGGGAGCTGGTTTGGTGAGTCTTTCCCTGGAGTAGGTGTGAACTTGCTGCCCTCTGTAGTGGTGCTGGACCCAGAGGTAGCCTCTGAATAGCTTAACTATGGGGCTGCATCTGCCCAGGGGCTTGTGTGTGGAAACATCCTTGGCAGGATGCAAAACTTGGACAATCCTAATTTCTACATATTCTGCCCTTAGCATTTTACATGAATGTGTAAGATAGAGTTTGATTTAATTTTGTGAAAGTTTGCATCTCATGTGTTAGATAGCCATCCAGTATTAAACTCTGGTGTTAAAGAGTAGAATTGAATCAAGGACAGCCTGATCTACAGAGTGAGTTCCAGGACAGCAAGGGCAACAAAGAGAAACCCTGTCTCAAAAAAAAAAAAAAGAAAAAAAAAAGAAAAAGAAGAAAAAGAAGTAGAATTGAAGATTAAAGGACTTACTAGTCCTTAGTGTTGTGTCTTAAAATAAAAATAAAGAGGAGAAGGAATATGTTTGTTGAATTTGCAGTCAGGTGTAGGGGAAGAGAGGTGCTTATGAAGGCCCATGCTAAAGCATCCCTTTCCCCGAGAGCCCAGCCACACAACAGTATAGTATAGAATAGAGTTTATTGAGGGTATTGGAAGGGAAGTTGAGAGGGTAGTAGAGACAGAGAGAGGGAGACAAGAGGCAGGGAGGGGAGGGCGAGGGAGACAGAGAACAGAGTAGGTGAAGGCTGGCCATGAACATGTGGACAGAGGGGAAGGGGAATGGGGAGAGAGAGGGAGCAGGAACAAGAGAACAGAACAAGAGCAAGAAGACAAGAGAGAGAGGAGGGGACAAGCAGCACCTTTTATAGTGAGTCAGGCACAACTGGCTGTTGCCAGGTAACTGTGGGGAAGAGCCTAAACTAAATGCCAATACTTAGGAGATAGTAACACCAAGGAGAATTTAGCTGAGGGAAGACTGCCTGTAAAACACCCCACAGATAAGTAAGTAGTATGCTAACCACCACTGTTAAAATATTAGAGTGCTAGGATACACATGTATGTTTACCAGGATTGTCCAAAAATATGGATCCTAACCTTAAAAAAGGAAACAACACTCATTTACAACCAGTCACTAGGCCCATCCCCATACCAGAAAGCTCTAACAAGCTGCTCAATGTGCCATTACAGGATTGCAATGAACATTATTGCCTGGTGTGCCAAAAAAGGTTCTTGAGAAAAGCATAGTTCTGTAACATGGGCAAGATGACACCAGGTGACAACTATTTGAAATTTTCAAAAACCACTGTTGTGTTGAGTGCTGGCCTGATCAAGCTAGGCTCTCCCTGAGGTCCCCCTGTGTAGCCCTGGCTGTCCTGGAATTCATTTTGTAGAGCAGGCTTGCCTCGAACTCAGAAATCCGCCTGCCTCTGTCTCCCAAGTGCTGGGACTAAAGGCATGCGCCACCACCGCCCGGTTGATTTTCTCTAATTTCTAATGTGTATTTGAAATGTTGAAGAAATCAAACAATATGACAATATTCTAGAAAGTCAAACTAGAAAGTTATGACTGTGGTACACAAAAGAAGGGATAAAAGGCTTTCAGACAAAAAAACTCGTATCAGATGATATAAAAGTTATCTTCTTTATTTAACAGTGATTTATTTTCCTATAGATGGAGGATCTTTCTGTGGAGCACACACCGGTTTGAATTCAACATGCTGCTGCCACAAGTGCAGGGAGTCATTTTCTAATGTCATGGTTGGCTCTAAGATCACTTTAACTACAATCAAATTCCAACATCCTCTCAGGTATTTAGATGTAGTATTTCTCATTCTTTGAGAAAGAGGTTTGAGGGAGGTGGAGTGAGTTGTTGTTGTTGTCAAAACTGAGGTGCCATTAAATGAAAAATGCTTCAACATTGAAAAGGATCACCTGAAATTTTATTCTGCAATTACATTTGTTAGCACAAGAATTTTAAGTATACTTGAAAATTTGTGATGCTATTTCATTTGTTTTTGATGCCTAGAACTCACTAATGGAACAAAAAAACCATGCAGGAAGCTAACACTCCATTAAATTTTCATCAGCACTCAGGCATCAACATGCATTTTCCTCAGGTATTCCCGACGAGACTTCTTATGGAGATCAGGGACCATGGCTTTCCAGTCTTCCTCAGCCATCTTGAGTCCCTTCTGAGCCTCCTCCGTGGATGATTTACTCCCCTCTGTCTTCTTCCTGCCTGACTCTTCCTGATGTTTCTTCCAGAAGTGTTTCCGTCTCTTCTGCTTCTTCTGGAGGTTGCTCCCATCCCTGCCCACTGCCTTCTCTCCATTCTTGCTGTCTTCCAACAACTTATAAGAATGGTTCTTCTCCAACAGGGCTCGGGCCTCTCGCTCAGCTACCCTTTTCCACCACAGCCTTCCCTGGGACCTTGCTCCAGAGCCTCAGCACGTGCAGGCCCGCCGAGGTCCATGATGAGTGTGTCCCGGAGGCACTGCACAAACTCCTCTGCGGAGGTGCAGCGCTGCGCAGGGCCCATCAGGAAAGGCAGGTCGTGCCACTTGAAACACTCGCTCAGCCCCTGAACCGAGTGCAGCTCCTCCTGCACCCACCTGTCCAGCTCCAACAGGGTTGCCATGGAGACGCGTCCTGCTCCTGGCGAGTCCACCTTGCTGGAATGGGTAGCTCAACACTGTCTCTCCCTGGACCACAAAGCCCAGAAAAACTCGCGTTCTTCCTGCCAGGGAACCTCTTTCCTGAAGCTTCCTGCTCAGCCTTGCCCAAGCTCTTCCTCACCCCTTAATGGGCTGTGCACTGGTGCTGCTCTCAATCAAGTCAAGCTATCTGTGTTGGTGAGCTAGTTTCCACAGCAGTATGTAGTCCAGCTCCCAATAATCAACTCCCAACAATGGTCAGCAGCAGCTGTGAGTAGAAGTCCAAGGATCCAGCAGTTGCTCACTCCCACAAGGCAAGCAGATGAAGCAGAGAGAACCTTCATCCTTCCAATGAGTCCTTATATAGGTCTCCAGCAAAAGGTGGGGCCCAAATTAAAGGTGTGTGCCACCACGCCTTTAATCCCAGATGACCTTGCTTGAACTCGTAGATCTCCCAGTCTTAATCTTCTAGGATTCATAGCCACTATGCCACCACACTTTTAATCCCAGATGATTTTGAACTCATAGATCTTTCTATCTTAATCCTCTAGGATTCATAGGCACTATACCTCAAGATTTCCATGTCAAGTTTCAAGTTGAAAACTTATATCTCTCAGCCTCTAGATTAGGGCCAGGTGAGCCTTCTAATTCTGGATTGTAGTTCATTTCACATATAGTCAAGTTGACAACCAGGAATAGCCATTACAATTCACCCCTTTTCAACTTGACACAAATAGTATCTCATGTCCACATGAAACAATAACAAAATCATGAATACGCCTAACATGATATAACTATTCCTTGTACAATCGCAAACCCATTGGAAAATTAACAATGGCACAATGTCCCTTGGGAACATTCTTTTAGTGTCTCAACTTTAATACCAATTGATGTTAAAGAAATTGGAAGAAAGAAAAATGTATTCTTAACAAAATAAGACAGAAGAATTCATATTACATTATAAGCCTCGTTTCTGCAACTGATTATTCGGCCTTAGCTGGTATATATAAATACCTTCCTCTACTACCCATTCTGTATTTCCTTCCCCCTCAGCCAGCACCTCAGCAGGTCTTGGCTCTTTTCATGGAGGATTGACCCATACCTTCATTCCTGATGGGTCTGTGTCCTTTGTCATCCTGCTTGAATTCCTTCTATTAGGTTTTTAAGTTGCTTCATATTTTCTATGTTTATGGTTCTCATGTTTTTCATTTATTGCTTTGCGAATACCTTATTCTCTTTTTAATTTTTTTCCTACTTAAAGAAGCTTTACTTTCGAGTGAAGGTTTTCCTGCAGAGAACATGAACATGCACAAACACACTGCCTTGAACAAGCACTTGGGCATGGCCCTTTCATGACAGTCTGAGCTCAAGACGATTAGTGTGTACAGGACATTTTCTGAAACATTGAGTAATGGTTTGGTCCTCTGTTTTGTGTGATTACATAAATGTCACAAGTCTTAGGCTGTACACTTTTGTGAGAGATGAAATTTTGAACAATCTCACTTCATCCCAACCAGAATAATAATCATTAAACTGAATATCAGATATGTAAAGTACTTTTACTTCAGTCATCTGACAATCTTTTTATTATTACACGCATTGTAGCATTACTGCTATACTTGTTTCAAGCACACTTTATTTTTTTAACAGTGTCTACAAAAAACAACCATATGGAACTGATAACGTAATTCCATGTGTTTGTATTGTTCCATGATTAGTTGTTAATCTGTTGCTGTACCTAAGTAGGATATATTGAAAGGCAAAATATGTACAGGGTCCAGACCTGAGTGCTCATGCTTGCTAGGATTTACAGTAAAGGGAACATCCATCCACTGTTTATAGGAGTACAAATTTACAACTACTACAAAAGTGAATGTGGGGGTTCCTCGGGAAGTTTAGACTAGATATGACTCAAGATCCAGCTACGTAACTCTTGGGCATACACAAAGGATTTAAAAATCTTACTACAGAGATGGTTGCTCACACATGTTCACTGAAGCTCTAATCATACTAGCCAGAAATTTGAAACTGCCTTGATAATTGTCAATGGATGAATGAATGAAGACAATTTGGTACATTTACACAATAGAATATTTCTCAGTCATTAAAAAATGAAATAATGAAATTCACCAGTAGCTGGGTGGAAGTAGAAAAACATTATCCTGATTAATGTAATCCAGACCCAAAAAGATAAATTTGGTATGGTATATATTCACTTGTATTTGGATGTTACCTGGTAAGTCATTTATAATCCAGCTACAGTCTACATAACCACAGAAGTTAGGTATAGAGTAAGAGACTAGGAGGTGTATCTACCTTAGAATTGAAAATATAATAGATAGTTATGGGTGTATATGGTAGGCACTGGGACAGGAGTATCAAACACAAAGAAGGGGAAAGGAGGTGAGGGAGGAAGCTCAAGAAGGAACAGATAAATCTCTGCATCAGTTGAGGGGTGGGATGGAAACCTAATGTAGTAGAAACTTCCTAAAAGTATATGCATACATGAAGGCAACCAATAAAAATGGCAAATAACAACAAAGGAGACAGAACTCACCTCTCATCCCCAAATGGGCCTTCTAGTACCAGCAATGGGTTAATTTAGTGGCATTTCACCCCTGTAGACTGATGTTTGTGGTACTAAATAAGTACACTGAAGAATTTCCAGAGACGAAAGGCAAATGGTAACTCAGACACAAACTTTTCTATCTACAAAGGTGAAATATATGTAAGATACATTGATACAAAGGTGGCACATAAATTGTGGGAGTATCCAAACATTCCTCAAAATGAAACCCATCCCTAACACCATTGATGACCAAGAACATGAGACCAGATAGACTAATGATATGGATGAAAACTCAATATTGTTAAGGGGGTATAACAATAAAATTATTTGTTGGAGCATTTTGCAATATTTGAAGAATAGTGCCTTGCTCAGCATCTTCAGAGAAGTTTCTACATGCAGTATATGGAAACAGAGTTTCACAACTGAACAGTGTACAGAGAATGAAAAACTTAGAAGCACTCACTCTTAAATGGGCTATCTCTATCAATTCTCTCCAGTCAGAGCTCAAAGAATCCTTCAAAAGAGGAGGCAAAAAGAATGTAAGAGCTAGAGGGGATGAAAGAGGATAGGAGACAGAGAGGATGGAGGCCACTAAGGAAATGAGGCCTTCTAAACACAAGAGTACTAAAGCACTTGTGAAGTCCCAGAGACTGTGGCGGGATGCACAGGGCCTGCACAAGTGCACCAGATAGGGTCCCAGAACTGAAAAGAGAAGTGGACACAGTTGCCATCCCTAACCCAGAAATAAAAATGCAAATGTAAAATTAATTTTCCCTAGCAGAGTCTCACATTAAAAACAAACAAACAAACAAACAAACAAACCTGACCAAACAAAAAATATCAAACAAAAAACCACACTGACACTGTTAATGATACTTAGCTATGCTTGCAGGTAGGAGCCTAGCCTTGCTGTCATGTGATAATCTTCATCTAGTAGCTGATAGAAGCAGATATAGAGATCCACAGTCAAACATTTGACAGGGCTCATGGACTCTTGTGGAAGACTCAAGAGAAAGATTGAAGGAGCTAGATGTTTCAAAGACGCTACAAAAAGACCTACAAAGCCAACTAACCTGGGCCTGTGGATGCTCAAAGAATCTGTACCAACAACCAAACAGCATCCATAGACTGAACCTAGGCCCCCTACATAGATGTAGCTTGGTCTTCATAGCAGTCCCATAACAACTGGATCAGGGGCTGTCTCTGACTCAGACTCTGTTGGCTGCCTTTACATTCCACTTCCCAAGCTGGGCTGCCTTGTCTGGCCTCAATGGGAAAGGATGCACTTAGTCCTGAGGCGACCTGGTGTGGTAAAGAGGGTATCACAGGAAGATTTCACTTTTCCTGAAGATAAGAGGAGGATGTAATAGACAAAGGGGAGCTGGAGGATGGGACTGGAAATAGAGGAGAGAGGGGGACTTCTATTTGGATGTAAATTGAATATATTAATTAACAAATCAGAAAAGAAACCACAATTGCATCTTTGGATGTTGTATGTCTCATCTTTTGTCACAGCATTTTTCTTAACCTCATAGGTCTTTTGCACATATATTTTGGCTTCTGGTTTTGATTTCTATATGGAATTACTTGGTGAGGTATGTGAACACGTGTATGTCTGCATTTTACTGTGTACATGTATGTGTGTATGTGTGTATGTTCTGTTCCAATTTTTTTTGGTTTTGTGTTCTGTTATATTTTATTATTATTTAGATGCCTGGTATTTTGATCCAATGGGAGAATGATTGTGGAACTGGATTGGAGGGGGAAGTGAGAAGGAACTTGGAGGCATTGGGAAAGCAATAATCATAATCACAATATAGTATATTCTGTCTTAGTCCATTTTTCTTTTGTCTACAGCCTACTAATTTTTATGTGTTAATTTTTTGCCTGCCTACTTCGCTGAACATATTTAACAGCTATAAAAGTTCCCTGATGAAACTTTTAGGTACCCTTGTATTTATAATTATATCATCTGAAAATAAAGAAATTTTGACTTCTTTTCTTCCTATTTTCTCCCCTTGGTCTCCTACAGTAGTCTTACTGTTCTTGCTAAGACTGACAATACTATATTGAAACGATCTGGAGAGAGTGGTCAACCTTGTCCTTGTGTGCGATTACTTTGAGTTTTCTCCATTTAAGTTGATCTTGACTGTGGTTCTCCTGTAAATCGCCTTTATCATGCTTTAACTATATTCCATTTCTCAGGACCTATTGTAGTCGGGTTGCTGGGCTCTAGCACAAACGTGTTGTGCTGGCTGTTTGGTTGTTTTCATTCTGGCATCTATCAACTAGATTTGATGGAATTTTTATTCTAGGTGTTCCTATCTTGTAGGCAGGAGTGAGGAAAACTGGGTCTGCACCCAAGGTCTGTGGAGTCCACAGGGGAAGTAAAAAGGGTAGGGAAGCCTCTGTAAGCTGTCTGCTGCACAATTGGGATGAGAGTGGAGAATTGGAAATGCAGGTCTGGAAGAACAGTGAAAATCATCTACCTGGTTCACTTATCAGTGTAGAGACCTAAATATGAATAGCTGTAGAGATATAGCTTGGTAGTAAAGCTGGACTTATTCTTAATCAATTGAAAAAATAGTAATAGATACAGCAATATCATGATCCATTTGTCCCTCAGTTCTATTATTTTCAGGAAAGGAGTTGTTATCATCCATCTACCACTAACTGATGCTTTAAATTAGGCAAAGCTCTACACAATGCAACCCATTAGATGTTCAGAGAGACTTTGGCAAAATCCTGTGATTGCAACACTTTAAAAATAACTGACAGAAAAACATCTATGGTTGGCAAATATATAATTTCTTACATCATTTTTCCTCTGTAATTTATGTATTCTTTTGTTCTATCTAAAATGTACAATTTTGTTACACAGTAGCCGTCTACATGTGGTATTCAGACCAGCAGCTGCCCCTTGTGAGATATTGCCTCCAATGGCTGAATCAGAGATGCTCAGTGTGGTGCCCGGAGTTCTGAGCTCTAATCAGCTCTCTGAAGACTCACAGGTCTACCAAGGACTGAAAACCACTGAGCTGGAACAAATAAACCCCAAGATCACAAAACCGTTCAACAACTGTGTGGAAATTTTAGGGACTCCATGTCCCAGGTGACATGGGGTCAGCATAAATGAAGTGACTTTGTCTAAGTCCAAATATCCCTTTCAAAAGAGAGTACACCTCCAAGTCCATCCCCTCTCCTCAAGAAGACAGCTTACCACAATTGTTCTCTAGGGGCATAATATGATTTAAAAGTCTGCAATCATGCTCAAGAAATATGAGAAATTGCTGACCAGCTTGGAGAGCCACATACACAAGTCATCCTGGAGTGAGTTTCCTGAACTTGGATAAGGAAAGGTAACTATTTTATGAAAATATTAACACAATCTTACAAACTTAGCTTGGAAAATCAAGATTATCATTATAAAAGGAAGCAAGGGCGCTTTACTGAAAATAAACTGATTTTAAAGTTCATATAAACACAAGAAGAGATCATCTGAGAAGACTACTGAATGAGAAAAGTTAACTTGTTATATTCTTGCATATGTGTTCCTTCTGTAAACAGTTAATGCACTTCTTCCACAGCTTTCAGTTATCAACATTAGCGACATGTAGCCAAGGTCAATGAGATTATTACCCTGTTCCTGTGTGTTTCTGATATGAATAAATTATTATAAATTGATGTCAATATTGTTACTAAGGTATGAATACTAATTTTTTCTATTTAAATGCTTAACTGCAAGATGATGAAACTTTATGGGTGGATCAAGGGACACCTAATTTAGGAAGGACCCAAACATGCCTCCATTTCATTTACATGAATGATCAATATTATTCAGCTTTCTCAACTGTCAGTGTACTCATTTGATTTGAGAGATTAAAATATTAATATTAAATGAACTAGTTTGACTTATCCAACTGAAATGTTAATTTAAATGAATCAATGTAAAATATATTATAAACAATAATTTTATATGTTTATCATTTTACCAACCTCAAAAGAAAATACTATTAAAGCAAAGAATTTGAAAAGCTGAAAATTATGAGAAATATAAGTGAGATTTTTGATTTGCTTTGATTTCTAATGTGTATTTAAATGTTGAAGAAATCAAACCATATGACAATATTCTAGAAAGTCAATCTAGAAAGTTATGACTGAGGTACACAAAAGAGGGAACAAGAGGCTTTCAGACAAAAAATTTGTATCAGATGATATAAAAGTTATCTTCTTTATTTAACAGTGATTTATTTTCCTATAGATGGAGGATCTTTCTGTGGAGCACACACCGGTTTGAATTCAATATGCTGCTGCCACAGGTGCAGCGACTCATTTTCTAATGTCATGGTTGGCTCTAAGATCACTTTAACTACAATTAAATTCCAAAATCCTCTCAGGTATTTAGATGTAGTATTTCTCATTCTTTGAGAAAGAGGTTTGAGGGAGGTGGAGTGAGTTTTTGTTGTCAAAAGTGAGGCACCATTAAATGAAAAATGCCTCAACATTGAAAAGGATCATCTAAAATTTTATTCTGCAATTGCATTTGTAAGCACAAGAATTTTAAGTAAACTTGAAAATATATGATGATATTTCATTTGCTTTTGTTACCTAAAACTCACTAATGGAACAAAAATCCATGCAGGAAACTGACACTCCATTAAATTCTCATCAGCACTCGGGCACCAACATGCATCTTGCAAGGGGAGAGTGATGGGTTATTTTCAGTCTGTCAAATATCAGAAGGATTATGAATTAAAGCATGAGTTTGATCTGAGACAGAAATGACTTTCAATTTGTAGTCATTTATTGGATATTGGCCATTTTCTTCCTCATCTTAACCCATCTCTAGAAATCACCATCCGTCTTTGCAATTCCCTTTGCTTTTGGTAAGAGCTAAGAACTCTTTGGTGGCCACACCTGAAGGCACATGCTATTGACAACAGTTAAATAGGAATAAAATTCAAATAGAAGCTCTTTGTGCCCTAAAACAATCCATAAAATGAAATAAGATATGTAAACTGAAAGTGTCATGTGAGAATTCCTCTTACACAACTATTTTTCTTATTGATTTTAGTAACTCCTGCATAGTACTTAAAAGCATTTTTTACACTTGATTCAACAATAACCAATATCTTCCTGTTATAATGATACCATTTTTCTTCTAAAGAGAACAGCTGTTTCAAGTGGAAAAGCAAAACGCATTTTAATTCTGGGTATATTTCCTATAAATGCCTATTTCATTTCCTAATTGGTATGGTACCCTGTCCAAGCTATACATAACCAACCTAATCTGTGTTTAAAAATTCATTCCACAGTCCAGATAAACTGAGGGAAAGCAATGGTTTTCAACTCTGTCAGTGGAACAGTGCTTTTTCATGGGGCAAACCAAAACACACTCCTTGAAAGAACCCAGTGATGGCCCACTTGTACATTCACCTGTAATGAATAATGACAGGTACTTTATGAGTGGGTACTTTGAGATCTATGGAGATGGGAAAAATGTGTTCTCACTTAAGTCTCCCAACAAGTATAGATGATAGAGTATATAGAGAGAATAATTATTGAAGTAAATATTGATGAAAAAGTAAATAATGCCACAGTCTCTTTCTACTGAATTTATTGTACTGTTTTATTTTACAGCTGCTACCACAGTTTCCATTTTCAAAATGATTGTGGAAAATGTAACCACAATGAGCGGATTTCTCCTCATGGGGTTCTCTGACAACTGTGAGCTGCAGATCTTACATGCTTTGCTCTTCCTGGTGGCATACCTCTTTGGCTCAGCAGGGAACTTCATCATTATCACCATCACAACACTGGCCCCACAGCTCCAGTCTCCTATGTATTACTTTCTGAAGCACCTTTCCATTCTGGACCTCTCATCCCTCTCTGTCACAGTTCCCCAGTATGTCGACAGTTCATTGGGAGGAAGTGGCTACATTTCATATGAACAGTGCGTGCTGCAGGTTTTTTTCTTCACAGCTTTGGCCTGGAGTGAGCTGGCCATTCTCACAGTGATGTCTTATGATCGCTATGTGGCCGTCTGCCTCCCACTGCACTATGAAGTCATCATGAGTTCCAGAAAGTGCGCTTGGGCTGTGGCTGCTGTGTGGATAAGTGGAGGCATCTCAGGAACTTTATACACAGCAAGTACTCTGTCTATCAGATTCTGTGGGGACAAAATAATTCACCAGTTCTTCTGTGATATCCCCCAGTTGCTCAAGATGTCCTGCTCTAATGATTATTTTGGAGTACTGGAAGTGTCTACTTTCATATCTGTAATAGCTTTTGCCTGCTTTATGGGAATTGCCTTCTCCTATGGCCAGATATTCTCTACAGTTCTCAGGATGCCCTCTGCTGAAGGCCGATCTAAGGTCTTCTCCACCTGCCTGCCCCATCTCTTCGTTGTTTCATTTTTTCTTTCAACAGGCATTTGTGCCTATCTAAAGCCAACCTCAGACTCACCAACTACTTTAGACCTCATGCTTTCTATCTTTTACACAATACTACCCCCAACCCTCAACCCTGTTATCTATAGTCTGAGAAATGAGTCCTTGAAGGGAGTTGTAAAGAAATTACTGTTAAGTGAAAAACTTGTCAGGAAAAATTATGTTTGTGCTGTTTTTAGGGCCTGCTAACATTGGACACAAAGGATGTTTGTAGCATATTGAATATGTTAGATATGTAATGTTAAGAATAGGATATTTTCTAGAAAATATATATTATAAATCTATTGCATAGCAAGTTGTGATGTGATTCTTTGAACCTATTTCATTTAGTTTACTTATTTTTTTCAAGTTAGCAAAAATATATGATTATAATCTAGTAATATAGACACAGTTCTTCCTAACTCTTCCACTCTATTGCCACAATAGTACATATGTGAATTAACCAACAATACTAACATGGATTTTGTAAATATGTTTGTGGGAACATCATAATGATAATAAGCATGAAGGATAATTATAGTTACTGGTTACTCAGTTCACCAAATGGGACATAATTTTAATATTTATCACTTATTTCAAAGGTTCATCTTACTTTCTATTTTTACATACTCAAATTTTAAGGAATAGCATGAACAAGTATGTCATTTCTATGCATATCTATATAAGGTATTTACTATAGTTCTCTTGTGTGTGAAGCATTCAATGTAATTAATATACAAGTAAGCTTTATTTATTTAATTTGTATCATTTACTATTATTTTTACTTACTAATACATCATTTTTATATTAATCCAAGTACTCAAGAGGCAGAGGCAGGAAAACTTCTAAAAAAATGATGTTTTTAGGCCATCTTGGTAATAATGATAACTGCTAAAAAGTCTAAAAACTTTCTTTCTTTAAGACAGCTTTTTCTTGGTCTTTTTTTAAATTAGATATTTTCTTTATTTACATATCATATGATTTCTCCTTTCCCAGTTTCCCCTCCAAAATAAAAACAAAACAAAACAAAACAAAAAACAGCAACAGGAACAAACCCCTGTTCCACCTCCCTCCCTCTGCTCGCCACCCCACCCTCTCCTGTTTACTGGCCCTGGTATTCCCCTACACTGTGGCACAGAACCTTGCCAGGGCCAAGGGCCTCTCCTCCCATTGATGACCAACTTGGCCATCCTCTACTATACACATGCTGCTGGAGCAATCAGTCCCATGATATGTATTCCTTGATCTGTTTTCGAGTCCCTGGGAGCTCTGAATGTGTCCTCCTCACAGTTATGGCTTTTGATCGCTATGCTACAGTTATGCACCCATGGCTCTGTCAGTCACTTGCAGGAATGACATGGCTGAGTGGAATGAGCAACACGCTGATTCAGGGCACCATCACCCTCCACCTGCCTTGCTGTGGGAACCACAGGATTTATCACTTCATCTGTGAAGTTCTTGCCATGATTAAGTTAGCATGTGTAGACATTCATGCTAATGAAGTGCAGCTATTCATGGCTTCCTTGCTGCTGCTCCTCCTTCCCCTGACTCTCATCTTGGTATCATATGGATACATTGCCCAAGCACTGATGAAGTTAAGGTCAGCTCTGACCTGGGGTAAAGCTCTTGGAACCTGTGGATCCCACATGCTGGTAGTAGGACTATTTTATGGCACAAGCACTGCTGTCTATATCCATCCTAACAGCTCCTATGCACAGAGTCAGGGGA
>NW_022196909.1:52622006-52622512 GCF_008632895.1 Mastomys coucha | reverse complement strand
TTCTGTGAACCAATTGAAATAGAGCCCCCTATATCCTTGGACCAATGTCCTCTTGTAATGCCCTAGTAGAAAATATACACCTGCTTCTCCCTCACTGGTCTGCTACAGTGGATCTCATAGTGGAGTTTTATTGATTTTTAAATCTGGTGCTTTTGCTAAGTGAGATTTTCACTAGCAATGGAGTGGATGAATCTGAGCTTAGTGTTCTACTGAGGGAAGAGATAGAGAAGTGATGCCAACCCTTTGGAGGAGCCCAGAAGATCATGTGTGGATTTCAGACATTGAAAGAAGATGTAACATGGAAGTTGCCTTGGAGACCCAAAGATGTTAAAGATGCCAGAGCTGTGGGATACCTGCCAAAGAAAGCTGCTAACTGGGTGGAACCAGCCCAGGAAAAAAGAAGCTTGTTGCGGTCAACAAAGTTAAAAAAGGGGTAGAGATCTGAAGACCATTTTGACATCAGACACCGGGATGTTTAGAGATTGCCCAGCTGATTTCTTGTCTTG
>NW_022196909.1:52607864-52617849 GCF_008632895.1 Mastomys coucha | reverse complement strand
AATTTGGTTTTGTCATGGAATACTTTGGTTTCTCCATCTATGGTGATTGAGAGTTTTGCTGGGTATAGAAGTGTGGGCTGGCATTTGTGTTCTCTTAGGGTCTGTATGACAACTGTCCAGGATCTTCTAGCTTTCATAGTCTCTGGTGAGAAGTCTGGTGTAATTCTGATAGGCCTGCCTTTATATGTTACTTGACCTTTTTCCCTTACTGCTTTTAGTATTCTTTCCTTGTTTTGTGCATTTGGTGCTTTGACTGTTATGTGGCGGGAAGAATTTCTTTTCTGGTCCAGTCGATTTGGGGTTCTATAGGCTTCTTGTATGTTCACGGCCATCTCTTTAGGTTAGAGAAGTTTTCTTTTATAATTTTGTTGAAGATATTTACTGGCTCTTTTAATTGGAGGTCTTGACTCTCTTCTATACCTATTATCCTTAGATTTGGTATTCTCATTGTGTCCTGGATTTCCTGGATGTTTTGAGTTAGGGTCTTTTTACTTTTTGCATTTTCTTTGACTGTTCTCTCACAATTCTTAATTTTTAAGTCAACCATTTAATTTGTAATAGAGATCCACTACTTTGTAATAGAGATCCACTATTTTGTAATAGTGATCCACTACTTACATCTTAATGCATCCACATAGAAACACACACACACATATACTGACATTCTCAGTGTATTTCCTAAGACATTTGCAGAGATGATATTACAATAACAAAAAGAACAAAATAATACTATTAGCCCCATTTCCACACACCAGTTCTTAATTTTTAAGTCAACCATTTATTTATGTTTTTAAATGATTTATTTTTAAATTTTTATTTTAAATTTATTTTTAACTCTCAAAGTACATATTGATACAAATATATATAATATTACTAGGTAAACTTGCATGGTTATAGTTTTCCTTAAGTACAGTTTTCAATTCATAATAAAATATATCTGTATATATTCATTGTCTTCTGCCTATATAAATATATTCAGTATTACTATAAGTAATAATAACAATTCAAGTTTTGCATTTATAAGTCTAAAAAACAGGTTTATTGTGTCAAGGTATGCTGGGAGCATCCAGGCCTGTAGTGTATTGAGAGGAAACACAGAGTCAGACTCAGGTATAGCTTTAAAGACTGATTGTTTCTGGATGTTGTAGCTCGCTAACAATACTGTTGATAGCTTCTATAAAGTCCTAAAAACTTTCTAGCTCTTTCTGGGGGTTAAAAGCCACTGGCTTAGGTGACTCACACCTGTGGGCTAAGAGTTCGAGAGTAGGGGGCTGGAGAGATGGCTCAGCGGGTAAGAGCACTGACTGCACTTCTTAAGGTCATGAGTTCAAGTCCCAGCAACCACATGGTGGCTCACAACCACCCATAATGAAATCTGATACCCTCTTCTGTGTACTCATTTATAATAATAAATTAAATCTCTAAAACAAAAAAAAAAGTGTGGGAGATTAAGTAAGGGATTATTCGTCAGAGATTTTTCCCTTTCATCCAAATGCCTCTTGCTTGACAGGCTGGAAGGAAGTTTGGAGCAGTAAACATCTATTGAATCAAGAGAAAAGGATTCCATTTTCACAAGGAAGAAAACTTTTACACAAACAAGCAAATATGGATTAAACTCACATAAATTCATATACAGATTCATGCATACAGATTTCTTAAATCTCCATTCTGGGCCCAGTTTACATGCATTCTCATAATTACATACTTACACACATATGCAAACTTATATGTTCATTGGGAGCAAAAGGCCAAGTAGGCATCAAGGCAGAAAGAACTCACTCACATTGGATGAAAAATAAACTCCAATCTTTATTGCATAGAAAAAAGGAAAAGCCTCTTCCATTTTAATATTAAATGAATTAAACCTAAGTCTGTAAGAAGAAAGCTTTGTACTCTTTAATAAGACTAAACCTGCCTTGCTGTTAAGAAAGACCGGCTCTGTCCCATGGTCAGGAGAAGCCTGCCTCTTCCTTCTGCTCTCTGCAGCTTCTTTTTTCCTCTTTTCCTCTGCATTCTGCATATTGTTCTCTTAGGTTTTTTTTTTTTAATTCCAAAAATAATTTTATTTACTGGATATTAAATAAAGTATGGAAGGAAAAAAAGAGCTGCGAGGCTCAGTCCATGTCACTCTCTAGCCCAGCTCTTCTCGAGTCTTGCCAACTGTTTTAGGCATTTTCTTGGTACGGGGATCTTCTAGCTCCTTGGCCTTATAGAAGTGGGGAGCCACTTCCAAAAGCCAGCTGCTTTCAATCTCCAATATCTGTCTCATGAATTCCTTTGTGGTAAAGACAAGCTCATGGTAGAGCAAGCAGCGTGGTAGTGGCTGTTGTTCAAAGAGAGAGGAGTTGGGATGAATAAACACTGTGTGTTGCTGCTTCACTGTGCGGTAGCCACTTGGAGTCAGCCTCGCTATGTGGTAAAAATAACCCGAAGTGATGGCCTTTCGCACACAAACGTAGTCACCTTGGCAAGAAGTCAAGCCAACTTGCACACGCTCCAAGAGCCCCTGCAGCTGTTCCCGCACATCCCGGGCTCGGCGCATGGATCTGAACTGTACGAAGTTTTCATAGCACCACTGGGAAGAGTAGCCACTCTCAGCCCACTGTGTGTACACATTTAGCAGAACCAGGTGGTCCCCACCAGGGAGGAAGAAGTTGACACGGGCATTGTCGGCATGGACGGCCTTATCCTTGGGCCTGTAGAAGATGGAATTGTTGACAGACAGCATAGCAGCCACGGTCAGGATCTCTTCAGAACAGCTGTACTTCTCGGAGGCCAGGATCATTTTAGACAGCATGGGATCCACAGGCAGCTCTGCCATCTTTCGACCAGATGTGGTGAGTTCTCCTAGGTGGTTGAGGGCGCCAAGGGCATAAAGTTGTTCCAGAGCCAGCACCAGGGTCTCGTACGGTGGAGGGTCCAAGAAGTCAAAGTGTACCAGGTCGTGGATGCCTAAGCTCTTTAGCAGTAGCACAAGGTTGCCCAGGCTTGTCCTCTGGATCTCAGGAACTGTGGTGTCCTCCAGCTCATGCTGATAGGCCCAGGCTGTGTACAGGCGGAAGCACTTCCCTGCAGCCACTCGGCCTGCGCGGCCAGCCCGCTGATTGGCAGAAGCCTTGCTGCAGGGTGTGATCGTTAGGGACTCCATGCCTGTGCGAGGGTTGTAGCTCTTCTGCTTACAGAACCCTGGATCCAGCACATAAATGATGCCTTCGATGGTGAGGGAAGTTTCTGCAATGTTTGTTGCCACAACCACCTTTCGGGCCCCAGGGGGTGTGGGCTGGAAGATGCGAGCCTGCATGTGTGACGGCAGGTTGGCATAAATGGGCAGCACCAGGAGCTCCCGGATCTTGGAGCCCAGTCTGCGGCAGCGGTCCCGGAGCATCTCACAGGCAGCCTCGATCTCCTCCTGCCCTGTCAGGAACACCAGTATATCCCCAGGGGGCTGAGTCACATGGATCTGCAGCACTGACACAACACAGGCTTCCAGGTAGTCAGCCTCTGGGGCCTTGGTGTAGAAGATGTCAACTGGAAACCTGCGTCCAGGGATTCGGAAGACAGGGGCGTTATCAAAGAAGGCAGAAAAGCGGGCAGTATCCAGTGTGGCTGAAGCCACCAGGACCTTGAGCTCCGGTCGGAATCTAGCAACATCTTTGATCAATCCAAAGAGAATGTCTGTGTGCAAGGTCCGCTCGTGAGCTTCATCCACCATCACCACACTGTAACTTGCAAGGTCAGGCTCAGAGAGGAACTCCCGGAGTAGCATTCCGTCTGTCATGTAGCGGAGAACTGTTCGCTCTGATGTGCAGTCCTCAAACCGGATGCTGTAGCCCACCTCATTCCCAAGCTTCACACCCATCTCCCGGGCCACTCGGGCTGCCACACTCATGGCCGCCACTCTCCGAGGCTGGGTGCAAGCAATCTTCATGCCCTTCTTTGTGTAACCCTCCTCAAAGAGGTACTGTGGGATCTGCGTAGTCTTCCCAGAGCCGGTCTCGCCTTCGATGATGAGGACCTGGTGGTTGGCAATGGCGGTCAGGAGCTCCTCTCGGAAGGGGAACACTGGCAGGCTGCGGCGCTCAGCCCGGATGGACTCCTTCTGCTGGGCCTGGGCTGACAGAGGTGGGCCTGACGACGGCTCCTCGTCACCCTGGAGCTGAGCTGCAAGGACAAACTCGATGGTCTCCTCCTCCTCCAGCACCAGCTGGTACTTGGGCTCCTGTGCAGCAGCATCTCGGGCCCCAAACTTAAGGGACGCAGCACCCAGCTGGGCCTCCTCCCAGCGCTGCTGCTCCTCTCCCGGAGCACCCGATTCCTCCTCGACGATGTCCACAGCTCGAGCTGGCTGTCCTCGGGTCTCCTTGGGCATGTGGTAGCGATTAGTGGCCTC
The DNA here is from genome assembly GCF_008632895.1 of Mastomys coucha. NCBI lineage: Eukaryota > Metazoa > Chordata > Mammalia > Rodentia > Muridae > Mastomys > Mastomys coucha. The sequence continues at coordinate 52,613,459 of NW_022196909.1, read as the reverse complement.
CAGCTTCTCCTGCTGGCCCGCTGCCCGGTACTTCCGAGCCAGGTCCCGCACGCGTCGCTTATACTTGAGCTCCCTGCGCTCATGGAGGCTCAGCTCCACGTCCCCAAACAGGACCTCCTCGTCAGCCAGTTCCGCCTCCAGGTCCTCCAGCTTTTCCCGCGCCCTCTTCGCCAGGTATTCCCGACGAGACTTCTTCCGGAGCTCAGGGACAATGGCTTTCCGGTCTTCCTCAGCCATCTTGAGTCGCTTCTGAGCCTCCTCCCTGGGCGATTTACTCCCCCTAGTCTTCTTCCTGACTGACTCTTCCTCCTCTTCCTGATGTTTCTTCTGGAGTTGTTTCTGTCTCTTCCGCTTCTTCTGGAGGCTGCTCCCGTCCCTGCCCACTACCTCCTCGCCACTCTCGCTGTTGCAGTCTTCCAACAACTTATAAGAACGGTTCTTCTCCAACAGGGCTCGGGCCTCTTGCTCAGCTACCCGAGCTGGCTTTTCCACCACAGCCTTCCCTGGGACCTTGCTCCAGAGCCTCAGAGCAAAGTCAGGCCCGCAGAAGTCCAGGGTGTTGGTGTTGCGCAGCTGCTGCACAAACTCCTCGGGGGAGGAGCAGTGCTGCGCTGTGGCGATCAGGAAGCGCGCAATGTACCCCTTGCTTGGCCCCAGCACCGAGTGCAGCTCCTCCTGCACCCACGGCTCCAGATCCACGGGCGTCGCCATGGAGTTAGAGGGTTCTAACAGGAGTTAGAGGGCTGTGTATTAGTCAGGGTTCTCTAGAGTCACAGAACTTATGGTAGTCTCTATGTAGTAAAGCAATTAATTGATGACTTACAGTCTGTAGACCAACTCCCAACAATCAACTCCCAACAATGGTCGGCAGCAGCTGTGAATGGAAGTCCAAGGATCCAGCAGTTGCTCAGTCCCACAAGGCAAGCAAGCGAAGCAGAGTGAGCCTTCCTTCTTCCAATGTCCTTATATAGGTCTCCAGCAAAAGGTGGAGCCCAGATTAAAGGTGTGTTCCACCACACCTTTAATCCCAGATGACCTTGCTTGAACTCGTAGATCTTCCTGTCTTAATCTTCTAGGATTCATAGCCACTATGCCACCACACCTTTAATCCCAGATGATCTTGAACTCATAGATCTTTCTTAATCTTCTGGGATTCATAGCCACTAAACCTCAAGATTTCCATTTCAAGTTTCAGGTAGGAAACTTGTATCTCTCAGCCTCCAGATTAGGTCCAGGTGAGCCTTCTAATTCTGGATTGTTGTTCATTTCACATATAGTCAAGTTGACAACCAGGAATAGCCACTACAATCCACCCCTGGTAATTATAATCTATATAATTATAATTATAATCCATTATAATCTGCACAGTCCTAGTGGTGCAGGGAAATTCTTCTACCTGTACACAGCCTGGGCCTATCAGCATGAGCTGGAGGAGACCACAGTTCCTGAGATCCAGAGGACAAGCCTGGGAAATGTTGTTTTATATCAAACTACTTTTATAATACTTATTTGTATTGTCATAATATTTTATAAATTTTAAGGAATATGAGAAGAAAGATATTGTAGGTATTTAAGTGGGGTCTCTGGGAGGAGCGGTGATACAAAAGGGAAACAAGAATGTGATTCAATTTTGTTTAATTAAAATATATTTTTAAACATTAACAAATTCAGATAAATTGAAATCATGTAATTTTTTTCATCATAATACAAAAAAGTTAAAAAAATGAAAGCATTATCTGTTTTCCATCTTTCTGCCTTGTACAATTACAGTTTGATATGCGGCATTTCCACCAATTTATCTATCTGTTTTGATCTCATCAAAAAGTCAGAGCTTAATAGTGGTGTTTGCCATTCACCTTGAATTTCCCATACATTCTATCATTTCATCCACAACTCTTTTAAATTTAAAATATTATCTCAAGGTATTTTGATACCTTTCTACTTAGATTTAAAAACTTTTATGTCTTCAGTTTCTGGTATCTTTAAACATTATTTTACTACACAGAGATTTCCTTTTCTAGACATCTACTAAACCACCTCAGGATGGCTCAAACTATTTATTAGATAACCCACTTCTCTTTGTTTCTCTCTATGTCTCTGTCTCTGTCTGTCTGTCTCTCTCTCTTTTTCTCTCTCTATCTCTCTCTGAGACACATACACACATACATATGTGCTTGATTCACATGCCATTTCCATTACACTCATTAAAAGGGAACTATGATTTACTATAGGTCATAGGGCAGAAGGTAAAAAAATATTGACTGGGTTTATCTATGCAAGACTTCACTAATAACTTAGTTATGGGTTTTAACGCTCCATGAACCTGTAGATGTGTGACAGGTGATGAATGTTTATCCAGATGATTACTCCTAATGGTATGCATGTAATCATTCTCTGTTGGAAACTCACTATTCGATTTATGATTTTAATTCATGTATAAACTTGTGATGAACTTTTTACTATGTGATCATGTATTTTGAAAATGTATAAGTGCTGAAGACAAAGAAGAGATTATGGTCGTCATCATCACCATCATCATCATCATCACCATCATCACCATCATCAACACAATTTATTGTGCTTTTCCCTTTTTTCTTAGAGAGCTTTCATAGAACACATTTTACAACATAGAAATAAGTGGTAAATTCACTTTTCAAAGTGTCCCTTTTTCATCCTTGGGACTTCAACTAGCAGGCTGAAAGTTAGAGCCCAGCAATTCCTGTGGAGATAGAACAAAGGCTGCATTACTTAGTTCCCCTCTGTTAGGCTACAGCTGCTAATCACCAAAACCAGGGGCTTTTAACCCTCAAAATGAGTAAGAAAGTTTTTAGGACTTTTTAGCAGTTATCATCATTATTATATAGACCAGGCTGGCCTAAAAACATCATGTCTTTAGAGGTCTTCCTACCTCTGCCTCCTGAGTACTTGGATTATTATAAAAATGACTTATTAGTAAGTAAAAATAATGGTAAATGATACATATTAAATAACTGGGGCTTACTTGTATATAAATTACATTGAATGCTTCACATCCAAGAGAACTATAGTAATTACTTTACATAGATATGCATAGAAATGACATACTTGTTCATGCTATTCCTTAAAATTTGTATATGGAAAGATAGAAAGTAACATGAACCTTTGAAATAAGTGATAAATATTAAAATTATGTCCCATTTGGTGAACTGAGTAACCAGTAACTGTAATTATCCTTCATGCTTATTATTATTATGATATTCCCATAAACATATTTGCAAAATCCATGTTTGTCTTGTTGGTAAATTCACATATGTGCCATTGTGGCAATGGACTGGAAGAGTTAGGAAGAATTGGGTCTATATTACTAGATTATAATCATATATTTTTACTAACTTGAAAAAATAAGTAAATTTAATGAAATAGGTTCAAAGAATCACATCACAACTTGCTATGTAATAGGTTTATAATATATATTTTCTAGAAAATATCTTATTCTTAACATTACATATCTAACATATTCAGTATACTACAAACATTTTTTGTGTCCAATGTTAGCAGGCACTAAAAACAGCACAAACATAATTTTTCCTGACAAGTTCTTCACTTAACAGTAACTTCCTTACAGCTCCCTTCAAGGACTCATTTCTCAGACTACAGATAACAGCGGGGAGGGTTGGGGGTAGTACTGTGTAAAAGATAGAGCATGAGGTTTAAAGCAGTTGGTGAGTCTGAGGTTGGCTTTAGATAGGCACAAATGCCTGTTGAAAGAAAAAATGAAACAACGAAGAGATGGGGCAGGCAGGTGGAGAAGACCTTAGATCGGCCTTCAGCAGAAGGCATCCTGAGAACTGGAGAGAATGTCTGGCCATAGGAGAAGGCAATTCCCATAAAGCAGGCAAAGGCCATTACATATATGAAAATAGACACTTCCAGTACTCCAAAGTAATCATTAGAGCAGGAGATCTTGAGCAACTGGGAGATATCACAGAAGAACTGGTGAATTATTTTGTCCCCACAGAATCTGATAGACATAGTACTTGCTGTGCATATAGTTCCTGAGATGCCTCCACTTAGCCACACAGCAGCCATAGCCCAAGTGCACTTTCTCAGACTCATGATGACTTCATAGTGCAGTGGGAGGCAGACGGCCACATAGCAATCATAAGACATCACTGTGAGAAAGGCCAGCTCACTCCAGGCCAAAGCTCTGAAGAAACATTTTCTGCAAAGTAGCCAGGCACAAAATTAACACATAAAGATTAGTAGGCTGTATACAAAAGAAAAATGGACTAAGACAGAATATACTATATTATGATTATGATTATTGCTTTCCCAATGCCTCCAAGTTCCTTCTCACTTCCCCCTCCAATCCAGTTCCACAATCATTCTCTCATTGGATCAAAACACCAGGCATCTAAATAATAATAAAATATAACAGAACACAAAACCAAAAAAAATTGGAACAGAACATACACACATACATACACACACATACACACATACATGCACACAGTAAAATGCAGACATACACGTGTTCACATACCGCACCAAGTAATTCCATAGAGAAATCAAAACCAGAAGCCAAAATATATGTGCAAAAGTCCTATGAGGTTAAGAAAAATGCTGTGACAAAAGATGAGACATACAACATCCAAAGATGCAATTGTGGTTTCTTTTCTAACTTATTAATTAATATATTCAATTTACATCCAAATAGAAGTCCCCCTCTCTCCTCTATTTCCAGTCCCATCCTCCAGCTCCCCTTTGTCTATTACATCCTCCTCTTATCTTCAGGAAAAGTGAAATCCTCCTGTGATACCCTCTTTACCACACCAGGTCGCCTCAGGACTAAGTGCATCCTTTCCTATTGAGGCCAGACAAGGCAGCCCAGATAGGGAAGTGGAATGTAAAGGCAGCCAACAGAGTCTGAGTCAGAGACAGCCCCTGATCCAGTTGTTATGGGACTGCTATGAAGACCAAGTTACATCTATATAGGGGGCAGAGGTTCAGTCTATGGATACTGTTTGGTTGTTGGTACAGATTCTTTGAGCGTCCACAGGCCCAGGTTAGTTGGCTTTGTAGGTCTTTTGTAGCATCTTTGACACCTCTGCCTCCCTCAATCCTTCTCTTGAGTCTTCCACAAGAGTCCATGAGCACTGCCAAATGTTTGTCTGTGGGTCTCTATATCTGCTTCTATCAGATGCTAGATGAAGATTCTCACATGACAGTAATGCTAGGCTCCTACCTGCAAGTATAGCTGAGTATATCATTAACAGTGTCAGTGTGGGTTTTTTTGTTTGTTTGTTTGTTTGATATTTTTTGTTTGCTTGTGTTTGTTTGTTTTTGTTTGTTTGTTTTTAATGTGAGACTCTGCTAGGGAAAATTAATTTTACATATGCTTCTAAAAGGAAACTGGAAAAAGCATACACCAGCAATTTGACAGCACATCTTAAGGTGCTAGAACAAAAAGAAGCAAATTCACCCAAGAGGAGTCAAAGGCAGGAAATAAACTCAGGGCTGAAATCAACTAAATAGAAACAAAAAAAAAAACTATCCAAAGAATCAACCAAACCAGGAGCTGGTTCTTTGAGAAAGTCAACAAAATAGATAAACCCT
>NW_022196909.1:52606503-52606818 GCF_008632895.1 Mastomys coucha | reverse complement strand
ATTGTCAGGATTAATATAGTAAAAATGGCCATCCTTACCGAAGGCAATCTACAGATTCAATGCAATCCCCATTAAAATTCCAACTCAGTTCTTCACAGACTTAGAAAGAGCAATTTGCAGATTCATCTGGAACAACAAAAGACCCAGGATAGCTAAAACTATTCTCAAAAACAAAGGAACCTCTGGTGGAATCACAATCCCTAACCTTAAGCTGTACTACAGAACAATTGTGATAAAAACTGCATGGTAGTAGAGGATTGCAAATTCGATCAGCAATAGGAGGAGAGGGCCTCAGCCTTGTGAAGGTTCTGTGCC
>NW_022196909.1:52602179-52602965 GCF_008632895.1 Mastomys coucha | reverse complement strand
ATGAGGGGTGGTAGAGTAGGAATAACCACAGTGTACAAAAGGGTGATAAACTTCCCCTGACTCTGTGCGTAGGAACTGTTAGGATGGATATAGACAGCAGTGCTTGTGCCATAAAATAGTCCTACCACCAGCAGGTGGGATCCACAGGTTCCAAGATCCTTACCCCAGGTCAGAGCTGACCTTAACCTCATCAGTGCTTGGGCAATGTACCCATATGATACCAAGATGAGAGTCAGGGGAAGGAGGAGCAGCACCAAGGAAGCCATGAATAGCTGCACTTCATTAGCATGAATGTCTACACACGCTAACTTGATCATGGCAGGAACTTCACAGATGAAATGATAAATCCTGTGGTTCCCACAGCGAGGCAGGAGGAGGGTGATGGTGCCCTGAATCAGCGTGTTGCTCATTCCACTCAGCCATGTCATTCCTGCAAGTGACTGACAGAGCCATGGGTGCATAACTGTAGCATAGTGAAGCGGTCTGCAAACAGCAGCATAGCGATCAAAAGCCATAACTGCAAGGAGGACACATTCAGAGCTCCCAAGGACTTGACCACCGACCAAGGAGTACATATCATGGGACTGATTGCTCCAGCAGCATGTGTATAGTAGAGGATGCCCAAGTCGGTCATCAATGGGAGGAGAGGCCCTTGGCCCTGAAAAGGTTCTGTGCCACAGTGTAGGGGAATACCAGGGCCAGTTAGCTGGAAAGGGTCCGGCGGCGAGCAGCGGGAGGGGGAAGGAACAGGAGTTTGTTCCTGTTGCTGATTTTTTTTTTTTTTTT
>NW_022196909.1:52599397-52600996 GCF_008632895.1 Mastomys coucha | reverse complement strand
GAAAGAAAAAATGAAACAACGAAGAGATGGGGCAGGCAGGTGGAGAAGACCTTAGATCGGCCTTCAGCGGAGGGCATCTTGAGAACTGCAGAGAATATCTGGCCATAGGAGAAGGCTATCCCCATAAAGCAGGCAAAAGCCATTACAGATAGGAAAGTAGACACTTCCAGTACTTCAAAGTAATCATTAGAGCAGGAGAGCTTGAGCAACTGGGGGATATCACAGAAGAACTGGTGAATTATTCTGTCCCCACAGAATCTGATAGACATAGTACTTGCTGTGTATAAAGTTCCTGAGATGCCTCCACTTATCCACACAGCAGCCACAGCCCAAGTGCACTTTCTGGAACTCATGATGACTTCATAGTGCAGTGGGAGGCAGACGGCCACATAGCGATCATAAGACATCACTGTGAGAATGGCCAGCTCACTCCAGGCCAAAGCTGCGAAGAAAAAAATCTGCAGCATGCACTGTTCATATGAAATGTAGCCACTTCCTCCCAATGAACTGTCAACATACTGGGGAACTGTGACAGAGAGGGATGAGAGGTCCAGAATGGAAAGGTGCTTCAGAAAGTAATACATTGGAGACTGGAGCTGTGGGGCCAGTGTTGTGATGGTGATAATGATGAAGTTCCCTGCTGAGCTGAATAGGTATGTCACCAGGAAGAGCAAAGCATGCAAGATCTGCAGCTCATGGTTGTCAGAGAACCCCTTGAGGAGGAATCCATTCATTGTGGTTATGTTTCTTGTAGTCATTTTGAGAATAACTTTGTGGTAACAGCTAGAAAATAAAAATATTTATGAGATGCAATTATATATATATATAAATGTATATCTATAACATATAGTATATATATAAGAAATTATACACAAATGCCCTGTTTTTCTATTATAGTAGCTAATGTTTAAGAAACTGTAGTGTATTAAACTTGAAAACTGGATGAATATACCTTCAATGCTGCAAATCTTCAGATAAAACAGTTCTGTGATGAAGTTTAGATTTTTGATTCGTAAGCAGTAATTAGAGGTGAGTACGAGCGTCAACAACTCACCTTTACTGTCATTGAATATTGTTTTGCTTTTTCTAAAATCATTTCAATTTCCACCAGGGAAACCCATGACTTTCAAGTCACAATGGAAATACAATCATGAGATATTGGTTAAAGCTTTCTGTACGTGCATGTTTTATACCTCTGTATTGTAGCAGATGGTCTAGCCGTGGACAGGTGATAACGCATCTCCTTCCTAGCAAAGGATGTGCTCATTATCATAGAAGCTGCATACAGTGGTGCTAAGAGCCTAATCAAATGGGGACATCCTAATGTTTTTTTTATTTTAAGTGTAGAGCCTAGAATCTTGAACTTTCTCAGCAAGCACTTTAACCTTATTTCTATTTTTAAATGGACATTTTTTAAAATATGCAACAAAGCTTAACTTTTGCAAAGAAAATATGTGTTGTTTTCCAATTTGATGTCTAACTTGATAGCCTGGTACATAGTTGGTATATAAAAACAAAACAAAACAAATCAAAATTGTAGGATGCCGTCCCGCAGCTCCTACCTGCGTGGGGTTCCACGAACCGAGGATTTGGAAACCT
>NW_022196909.1:52597050-52598280 GCF_008632895.1 Mastomys coucha | reverse complement strand
AGTCTGCAGGCAACTTTCGCGCCTGGCACCTCCTCCCCGCTTTGTTTTGGAAAGCAGGACTCTGTGATTTATAGAACAACTTCCCTGCATTCATCCTTTAGTATTGGAAAACTCACCTCAGGATTTCTTGGTGTGTAGACATCTGTCCAAACTGATCACTACCTGTGATGTTACTTTTCCACAATCGTAGAGTTTTAAAATGTGCTGTAGAAGACAGGTTTGTTTTCTTTATTGTTTTTTCTTTGAGGGGTGGAGCTTTTAAAATAGAAGCCAAACTGAATGACAGATGTGCCTCAGTTTTCTCTATTCCTTTGTCGCTTGGCATTTGGATCCATTGAAATGGTCACACAATGAGCAGGGGATTTGGTGAGACTTGGGTTTTATTGCCAGCTCTGTGGTTTTAAAGAAGCAGATCTGAGAATCTACTGGGGAGAAGGTTTCAACCTGGAGAGCAGAGCCTCAACACTTAGTAATTCTGGTTTACAAGGTCACAGTGACACCCAGAAGGCTGTATACTTACCAGGCTCCTTAGTGTCGCCACTGGTATGAGCATCACATAGTAATCCACTCTTAGTTAGTGTCATCTTATTTGGGGGCACTGTGAAATGGTTTTGAACATAGCTCTTTACTTAATAGACAAACCATGGAAATTCATATATTTCAGTGTAAAATATTTTGTATTTAAAAATATATTACAACTGATTCTATTCACCTTTTTTCCCCATTTTTAATTTTTTTAATTTAATCTTTTTTTTTACAGCCCAGACTGTGCTCTTTACACAAAGAGATGAAGTGTGCAACATTGCACTGTCCTACAGCAACATATACATACACCAGCTATATACACACACAATGACGGCTAGTAATATAGGCATGTAAGAGAAAGTAACATTAGTTTAGAAAACATTACCTTAAAATAATTTCTCCAATTCTTCCAACCAAATCTTTATTCATGCTTGTAGCTTTATATATTCAGCTATATGTTTCTGGTTTTTTTCTTTCTCTTGACTATTTTGTGGATTTCTTTTTGTTTTGTTTTGCTTTTTGTTTGTTTGTTTAATCTCTCTCCTATAAATATCTTCTCTGGCTCAGCTCAGCTTCTCCTGGTTCAGTTGTCACCAACTGTCTTCTCTTCTCAGTCTGCTAGCCCAATTCAAGTACAACTGCCTCTCTTTTCACTCTGCTCTATCTCTCCTCTCCTCTCCTCTCCTCTCCTCTCCTCTCCTCTCC
>NW_022196909.1:52595398-52595676 GCF_008632895.1 Mastomys coucha | reverse complement strand
CAAGAGGGAAAAACATCAGGGCACAGTCACAATCAAAAGCAAAACCAATGTCTGGGATCCAACTCACGTCTTCTGGGCTCCTCTAAGGGCTTAGCTGGTCACTTCTCCAGCTCTGCCCTTTGCAGCACACAGTTTGTCTTCTGAGCTCCAGACGACTGTACTCCACTGCTGCTGCTATCCTTGGTGGTCATTCATGGTACTGTCATCACCAAAACACTGTCTTCCACTGTAACTAGGCTTCACCAATAGCCTCTCATAGGCTTTCTTCATGGTGCCAA
>NW_022196909.1:52595191-52595294 GCF_008632895.1 Mastomys coucha | reverse complement strand
TGGGCCATCAATTGCAAACCAATGCTGCCCCTTCACCAATGGCCTTCCATGGCCTCTCACTGGGTCGACCCTCAGCTGCTCTTCATGACCCCGTCATGCCTTC
>NW_022196909.1:52594213-52595181 GCF_008632895.1 Mastomys coucha | reverse complement strand
TCTACTCAGTCTTCTTTCTTCCTACATCAACTGTCTTCTCTGACACTACTCTTCTGTCTCCTGAACTCTACTCTTGCCTACTCCTAAGTTCTACTAATCTCTCTTTTTTTCAAGTCTCTGCTGGCTTTTTATATCCTCCCCTGTTCCGGAAGACGAATAGCCAACTGACACTGTAAAGCATAGGATCATTTAAAGGGCTAGGCATAGGGACTGGTGAGATGGCTAAGTGGGTAAGAACACTGACTGCTCTTTCGAAGGTCCTGAGTTCAAATCCTAGCAACCACATGGCGGCTTACAACCATCTATAATGAGATCTGACACCCTCTTCTGATGTGTCTGAAGATAGCTACAGTGTACTTATTTATAACAATAAATCAATCTTTAAAAAATAAAGGGCTAGGCACATAAAATATTTCATACTACATAGGCTACCAATATAAAATTGTTAATAGTTAATTATAGTCAAAAACAAATTTTATGGAATTGAGTGAAAGGCTTGTAGTGTGGAATCCAACACTTATCTCTCTCTTTCTTTCTTTCTTTCTTTCTTTCTTTTTTATTAATAGAGCACATGTCCCAACTCACCTTTCACATGACTGGGCATTCATCTTATTTACCTCTAGGCAAATGTAGGTAGAAGTGAAACACCTATTTCCAGACTGGACTCAGAGAGATGTTATATTATTCCTGTTTGAAAATCAAACACACAATTGTTGTTTAATCAAAAGATTGCATCCATATATATATATTTGGGTCATGAAAATGAAAGTCACTAGTGCACAAATATTTAGTTTTGCTTGTTTTTAATAGCCTCAAGATGGAAACAATCTGTCTTAGCCAGGGTTTCTATTCCTGCACAACATTATGACCAAGAAGCATGTCAGGGAGGAAAGGGTTTACTCGGCTTACTTCCACATGGCTGTTCATCACCAAAGGAAGTCAGGACTGGAACTCAAGCAGGTCAGGAA
>NW_022196909.1:52566601-52592683 GCF_008632895.1 Mastomys coucha | reverse complement strand
TGCTCTCTTATAGAGCCCAAGACCTCCAGCCCAGGGATGGCACCACCTACAAGGGGCCCTACCCCCTTCATCACTAATTGAGAAAATGCTCCACAGCTGGACCTCATGGAGACACTTCCCCAACTGAAGCTCCCTTCTGTGATAACTCCAGCCTGTGTCAAGTTGACACACAAAACTAGCCAGTACACAATCTAAATATTATTTAATGAGTGAAATGTTAAGTATGTTTAGTGATTCTGTATTACAACATACCACTCAAGAACAGGAAGGGAAAGGTTTATGTGTACAAATATGAACAGTGTTAAATGACAAAAAGTCAACCTCAGAGGTTCACATGATGTATGACTCTATGTATGTACAATTCCTGAAATAACAATGTTTTGAAGATGGAGGAAGTATCTTTGATTGTTAAGGACTGGGCTGTGGTAGGGAAGGAAGGTGAATGTAACTATGTAAAGGATAAAACCACAGAGATCCCTGTGGTGATAAAATAGTTATGTCTCAACTGAGGTAGCAGCTGTATTGCTTCATATGTGTAAGAAAAGACTATAAATCTATGACTTGATATTATATTGTAGTAATGTAATAGAGATCTATAAGTTGAAAAGGGCATGGTGTAGATCTGTACTAATTTGCAACTTCTGAGAATCTGGAATAATTATAAAAATTAAATGAAAAAAATTATATTGAACATTCTCATTTTCATTTCATGTTACTCCATGTTCTAGCTGAACAGAGAGGACTATACAAACCCAAGAATGGAAAGAATCTACCCTTCTCTTGTGGTATACTATATAATTTTAGACATCATTGTTTTTCATAGTAGGTGAACTCTGAATAAAGACAATAGATAATTCTTTCTCCTGAGCGCTATGGTGGTTAAATTTTGTCAGTTTAACACAGCTGGAAAGAGGAAAACACAAATGAGAAAATGCTTCCATTACATTTGCCTGTAAGCAAGTCTGTGGATGGATGTTCTTTATTAAAGATTGATGTGTAATTGCACAGTCCTCTGTGGGTGGAGCCACTCCTGGACAAATGTTTCTGGGTTGTGTAAGAAAGCAAGCTGCCCATGTGTATAGTAGAGGATTGCAAAGTCGATCATCAATGGGAGGAGAGGCCCTTGGCCCTGTGAAGGTTCTGTGCCCCGGTGTAGGGGAATGCCAGGGCCAATAAGTGGGAGAGGGTGGGGTGGCAGGCATGGGGAGGGGGGAGGCAACAGGGGTTTGTTCTTGTTGTTTTTGTTTGTTTGTTGGAGGGGAACTGGGAAAGGAGAAATCATATGACATAAAGAACATATCATATGACATAAAGAAATCATATAACATAAAGAATAAAGAAAATATCTAATTAAGTAAAAAAAAGAAAGAAAGAAAGAAAGCTGCCAGGCATTGATGGTGCACACTTTTATTCCTAGCACTTGGGAGGCAGAGGCAGGTGGATATCTGAGTTCGAGGCCAGCCTGGTCTACAGAGTGAGTTCCAGGACAGCCAGGGCTATACAGAGAAACCCTGTCTAAAAGAAGAAGAAAAAGAAGAAGAAGAAGAAGAAGAAGAAGAAGAAGAAGAAGAAGAAGAAGAAGAAGAAGAAGAAGAAGAAGAAGAAGAAGAAGAAGGAAAGAAAGAAAGAAAGAAAGAAAGAAAGAAAGAAAGAAAGAAAGAAAGAAAGAAAGAAGGAAAGAAAGGCTGGACAAGCCCTGGAAAGCAAGCCAGTAAGCATCACTTTTTCATGACTTATGCTTCAGTTTTTGCTTCCAGATTCTTGCTTTGAGCTCCTTCACTAATTTCCCACAATTATGAGTTGTGAACTCTAAGATGAAATAAAGCATTTCCTCCCCAGGTTGCTTGTGTTTATGGGATTTATAGTGACAAAAGCAAACATGTGTCAAGTTGAGAGATTAAAATATGAAGCCAGACCTTATGTGGGAAGTTTCTTTATGCAGTGGATAGTGGCTAACACATAAACTCACAACTTGTTAAAGTACAAAGAATAAAGCCATCCATAGAGTTATATCATTGACCTCTATGACTCAGGAACCATCACTGAAGAGGACATAGAAAGGTTGTAAGAGCATTGGAGAACCAGAAAAATAGTGCTTTCTGAACAGGACAGGACCACTGTACTAATAAAATGCACTGGAGCTATGATTGCCTCCACAATACTTACATAAGCTTAAGCTAGTCAACATGGAGGTAGAAAGGATTCATGAGCTCCTTCACCTCTTACAGTCTACTGCAAATGGAAAACTGAATTGGGCTTAAACAAAACTGGGCCTATCAGTCATGCACTGAGGAGAAGCTTACAGGACCCCTATTCATCCTTGTTTAACTATTTGCAACTGATGAATTCTGGGGAATATATGGCCATTGCCATCAGTTGTGTACCAAATGGTGAACTCATCACTATTCTGCGTGCAGTTCCAAATCTCTGGCTACACATCCTGGTCAAAACCAGAAAGTCACAAAGGAAAAAGAGGAACATTATGTGGAAATCTAGGAAAGGAATCTGTAGAGAAGAGGGGAGAAAGAGGGACAGCAAAAGTAAGAGGCAGATGAGAAAGCATGGGGGTAAACAGAATAACTATATATATGTATAAAATTTCAATGCACACATTTAATCAAAACAATAAAAAACAAATAAAAACATGACCTTGGGATGCTATATAAATATTCATAAAAGCTTTATTTAGAATGATCCCATACTGCAGTCAGGGCAGTTTGTTTGCCAGCCAACAAAATAGTGAACAAGATATCCCCGAGATGTAACAAATCATACTACTGCAAAGTAGATGCCCTATGTTTATGCAATGGAACACAATTCAGATAGAAATAAGTGAACTATGTAGTGAGTCTCAGAATAACACACTCAGCAAATAAACTTCCTGATGAAGAGTGGATGATATAAAAAGGGAAACAGCTGTGTAATGATAAAGGTGCTTAGGTGGTCCCTGGGGTTAGAAGACCGGAGCAGAAAAGATTGCCTGATACTCGTGAATACTAGTTTGGTTCTGTGAGTGTTTCGATTGAGGTTTCTCATTTAAATGGTCGCATTCAATGCTTAGTATGTGTACCCTTTACGTGAATGCCATTCATTTTTAATGTATATAAAAATGTATATGTAATCTCATTACAATTAAGATGATAAAAATGCAAATTGAAACAAATCTATACTGCATTCAAAACAAAGTTGGTAGGGATTGTTTATCCAGTGCAGAAATCTGAGAAAATGTTTATCTACAGCTCCAGGATACCAGTGAAGATATAATCAGAACTAATTACTGACTGGTTGGTTGGGGGTTGAAAGAAGATAGATAGCATTCAATTATGTAAACAGTTAAGTGGCCAGAGGAATCATTAACTGTGGTGAGAGGAAAACAAAACAAAACAAAACAAAAAGAACAACAACCCAACCCTGAGATTACAAATGTGAGTTGAACACTGAGAAAAGAGTGAAATGTAGAAGTTACTAATGCCCGATTATGGCCAAATCTCTGGCAGTTAATTGACCAATTACCATCACATAATTTCCTTCCATGAACTGACAGATAGTATCTGATATGCAAAGATGACAAGGATCAAAGAACATTTCCCCTTAAATCTAATTATAAATTATCACAGAGGCACACACAGATAAGCCTACAATGAATATTTTATGTTGTTGTTTTCTTTCTTGTTGGAACTTTTAAAATTCTCTCTGTGAAAATAAAATGCTTAAATTATTAAATTTTATCAATAGTAATGCAATCCACAGATGCTTTCCTGTATTAGAGGAATATAGTGGGTAAAACAGTACTCAGGAAGATGCAGCCCAGTGTTGAACTCATGTAGGAGAATGGATGAGGTATAAAAGCCAAGGAATTACTTACACACATGGGTAAATGCATTTGTAGGTCCAGATGATGATAAAATCATGTTTAAAACAATGCTAAATATTCAAAATAAAAAGTAAATTAAATATTGCATATAGTCAATAGAACAATCTAAAAATTTATTGTTCTAACACTACTCATTCCCAATGTCATTAAATTGTGTACTTGGACTCATTTGAACACTCAGGATCAAGGGTCATTTATATTTTAACTTTGTAAATAATGAGTCTTTGGGAAAAAAGCAGGTTAGTAACCCAAGTGAGCAACACCATTAGCTTCTCAACACTTAAGCTAATGCTCTCACAAGTTTGTGCTCAGCACACAGCATCACAGATTGCTTTACCTGACTGACTGTAAGGATCTTGCTGGAGTCTCTTTGTATCAGAGAGGGTAAGATTTAACTTGAGCATTTTCAGTGATGGAAAAGAGGATCCTTGGGGCCTTCTTCATTAGTGAGTTGTAATCATGTGTCCCTATTTTTATAATTGTGTGCACACACACAAATTATACTTGGGAGCAAAGCATTTATGTTGTGAGACATAAAGTAAATGCACATTATAAACATTAACATGAATCATAACTTTACCAATTTTTATTTAAAAAATAGTTTTGTTCCATCGTTAGTAAAAATGGAAAATGTAGTAGAACTAGATATTGGTTCACTTGGATTAGGAAAAGAATATATAGAAAACATGTGAATTTTGCTAGGGACTGAATAAGTTATGGACATAGTAAATATAATCTTTATGAGCAAGAAAACCTTGTAGCTATGTTAGAACAGCAGGATACTTGACAGCCTAGAAGGAATTATGTTATAGCAATAAGGGATCTAGTATCACACAGACAAAATCAGTTTATCTAATGGCAATTTGAAATGTATTTATTAAAATTAACTTTAAATTGGTATTGGGTCTTGTCAAAACTAACTCTCCTTTCTCTCTTAATTTCTGTGCATCCTTAAAAAATGATCTGAAATAATATTGGAATTAGAGGAAGAAGGGAACCCATGCATATCCTTAATGGTCAATTATCTTTCATTTGATAGAATTATTTCTGAGAAGGACATAACTAAGAGAAACACTAAAACAGAATCTTAGAAGAAATCCAATTCCTCACTCCTCTAATCTAGGACATAGTAGCAATGCCTTTTAGTTTGTTGCCTCTTTAGAGATTGAATATAGCTTTTATATATACCATTCTCCGAGAAAATTCTTCTCTTGACAACACTTTCTTCAGAGCTGCTTTCATGGCCTCATTTCTCAAGCTGTAGATGAGTGGATTGAGTGTTGGAGGTATCACAGTGTAGAATATGGAGAATATGAGGTCCATTGTTGACAGGGAATCTGAAGGAGGTCTTAGAAATTCAAAGCCTGCAGCTGAGAGGAAGAACATGACTACAAACAAATGTGGTAGACAGGTGGAGAACACCTTAGTCCGACTATCAGCTGATGGAATTCTCATCACAGTTGAGAAGATCTGAATATAGGAGAACACTATGGCGATCAAACAGACAAAGGCTGTGGATGTTGTAAATGCAGCCACTGCAATCTCGTTAATGAATTCATAAGAACAAGCTAGTTTTAGCATTTGGGGAATGTCACAGAAGAACTGGTGAATAATTCTCTTCCCACAAAGAGGAATTGAGAAATTAACACCTGTGTGTATGAGCCCAGATAGTCCTCCAGCCATCCATACAGCTATCACTGCACACTTGCAGGCATGGGGATCCATAACTGTCTCATACTGCAGTGGCCGACAGATGGCAACATACCTGTCATAGGACATCACTGTGAGAATAGCTACTTCTGATGAAGCCAGAGCTATGAAAAAGAAAACCTGAAGCATACACTGGCCAAGAGAAATTAAACCATTGTCCATGAGTGAGTTTGCAATGGACTGGGGAACAGTCACAGAGATGAAGCAGAGATCCAAAAGAGAGAGGTGCTTTAAGAAGTAGTACATGGGAGAATGCAGACGTTGATCCAAGGTGATGATGGTGATAATGAGCAGATTGCCCATGATAGCCAACAGGTATGTGATCAAAAAGAGCACTGCATGTAAAATCTGAAGGTTACGTTCATCAGAGAACCCCATGAGGAGGAATCCAGTCTTGAAGCTCACATTCATTATGATCACTCTTGAGACTCAAAGTTTAACTCTATTTAGGAAAAGCTAGAAGAAAACTACTGATAGCAAGAACTTGTCATCCCTGGTATTAGTTAACATTCATTTCTAACAAATATTTAGCAGTTTTCTGGAACTACCTTAAGTGTAATCAACAAGTCATAAGAATTTTCTGAAATAGAGCCTGACTTGTCAATATTAGAAAAACTGAATGACTGAAATTGTTTTACTTAAAGCCAGTGGGAATGAGGTCATATAATATCCTTTGTACATGGGACCTTAGCATCAAAGTAATATATTGCAGCCTCCTCTGATGAATACAGAAAACTCAGTTACTGGTACACTCTATAAATGATGAGAAGCAACCCAGAATAAATGTAAGAAAGATGTCAGTCACTTCAGTGAGAACATGCAGGCAGTTGTATACTAAGTTCTTAATTTTCCTATCTGCACAGGAACAAAGTTCTTTCTACCTTTCCTTCTTTCAAGCTAGTGTCTAGTCTTTGGCCATTTGTATTCAATCTCAGTGACTGCTTTGTTAAAGTGTGATGTTCTCTCTCTCTCTCTCTCTCTCAACTAACTGCTCATATTGATCACTATCTTTCCTGTGTCCCCCTCTTTCTCTCTCTGTTAATTAAGTGCTCATATTGATCACTCTTTCCTATGTTCTCTCTCTTTCTCTGTATCTCTGTATTAAATATATAGAAAGATATTGCATCTCATCCACCTTAGACAAAAACCCTTGTTCTATCCTCAGCATTCTGTTATAGTTTCCTTTCTCTTGCTTCTTTGCTCCTGTTTCAGATCCTCATATTCATGATTAGCTATCTCCCACTGTCAGCTCCATCACTGTCTGTCACATCTCTTTCATCTTCTCATTCAAACAACTAATTGTTTCTTTAGTTATTACCTCTTGTTACTTTGTAGTTGTCTCTTTCATCTTTGGCAGTTTCATTCTTCAACTTTATCAGTTCCAATCATAGTGCTTCCATGTGGTGCTGGGCTGAGCTGTGAAGCAAATCACCATGAATTTCTTAATTTCACACTTTATTCTCTGACAATTTCATTATTATGAACGACATCCAAAAACTGTGGCATGCCAAACATTATCTTCCCCAAGATGTTTCCTGACTGGCCTTCTATCTCTTCACTCATTATTACTTATCAAACCCTTTCAACAAACTGTGTCTAATAATGATGATTTCTTAGATTACTCTCAAAGAATCAATCACATTGTAAGGCTATGCTGACTGGCCTTCTATCTCTTCACTCATTATTACTTATCAAACCCTTTCAACAACCTGTGTCTAATAATGATGATTTCTTAGATCACTCTCAAAGAATCAATCACATTGTAAGGCTATGCTGTTTTGTTTTTCCTAAATATTATTTTGATATTTGAAACTTCAATTTCAAAATGAATTTTGATGTTTGGTATTTGAAAGTTTTCCTCTAAGACCCCATCTACTTTACTTGAAAAAAAAATTGATAATTCTAGGACAGTCATGTTATTTCCCCAGTTTAAAATTCTTCTGAGTTAAAAGGCACCCCAAGAAGTGCTTATTCATGGTAGCTCAGATCATGCACACTGAGGTGACTATAATCCATGTGACTTCCATAGATTCACTTGCTGCATGTATTTTCCAGCCTACTCAAATTATTCTTTGAGGAAGGAGATTAAGTTTTATTAGAAATCATACCTCTGACACTTGACATGGATGCCTGCTTATACTGCCCAAAACTCAGGTGCATCTTATAGAATTTGATGAAGTTTCACTCACCAATGCTGACCTTAGTTGGTAGGAACAAATTTCATTGCATCCTTGAGACAGAACATCTTTGTTCTAGTTTCAAGCTGTAGGATTTTCTTATAATGAGACAACTAAGGAGTTTTCACACAAAAGTGATATAAAGCAAAGGATGTTTTAACTTCTCATTAGTTCATGGTACTTGAAGCTGCTCAGGCACCAGGGGACATGCTGTTCCTCTAGGCTGGCTCTCGGAAAAACACTGTGAGTTCAGAGTGTGGAATTTTGAGGAGGTCTTCCTCAGGGACTCACCCAGTGGAGACTCCTTAATTATTCTCTTGATTTAACAGAATGTTGTAATCCAAGTACTACAGGTAAGGGAAATAGTTTTTTAAATCTGCTTTTGAAGTTTATGTTTATAGAGTTATATATGAAAAGAACCTTTTTCCCTTTATTTTTTATTTCAGTTTAATTTGTCATTGATAAACTCATGCACATTTGTATAAGCTTAGCATAAATAGGCAAATATTTAGTAGATGTTTGTATATCTGAATTCTCAATTACAAAAATTCTTAGCAGTAATCCATGTTAGCCTTTCATGAGTTCCAAGCTTTCTCCAAACACCATGTCTTTTCTAAAGTCGTAGTAAACGTGATTCGTTTCAAGTCTCCATTTTAACAGTTAGCGGACTTTTCATATGAAATATCTCTCACAAGCTCATGTGTCTGAATGCTTGGTGCCTAGTGGGTGGCATTGTTGAGAAGGTTGTTGGAATTTTAGGAAGGTTGTGTTTCTCTGGGTTGTGTTGTACATTTGGACCAGGCATTGAGGTTTTCTAACCTGGGCTCCACTTCTTTGTTCTCTGCTTCTTCCCTATTGATGCAACATGGCCAGCAGCCTCATGCTCCTGCCACCATGTCTTCCTCAGTGATGAAAGTATCTTCTCAAACTTTAAGCCAACATAAACTCTTTATTCCAAAAGTTTCTTCTTACCGGGCATTTGAACACAACTCTGAAGTGGCTAATAGAGAAAGTGGGAAAGACTTCAGAAGCATGTGGTCCTAGAGGCGAAGCAGGAACTATGGGGGGTTAGATAATCAAAAAACTTAAAAGAGTTAAAGTTCAACTCACTGGGACATTGATTTGGGTTGTTTTTGCAAGATTGTCTTTTACTTATTTGTGTATTATTTACCAACCTATCACTGATGTTCTTTCTCTTTTAAAATTTTCTTTTAATTTTCCAATACTTTATTTTATTTTTCTATTTTTTTCTTTATTTTTAAGAATTCACACATATGGTCAGTGAATGTTAACTCTAGTATACCGATAAGATGAAAATAAGTACTCATACTCAAGTTGCAAAACTTTTATTTGCTCATAGCATCATTGGAAATTGTCCATTTAACTCTAATCAACATGACAGCAATTTGCTCTGAGATGAAAATGATAATGATGAAGGAGAAAGTTTATTATAGACATGTGGGAGGATATAGCCAGAGTCAAGGACATCTGGGAGAGTCCAGAGTAGACATGACCCTGAGCCATGTGAAGAGAAGGGGAGGAGAAAGGAGAGGGGCAAGAGGGGTACCAGGTACCCCAAAGAGAGTAGATGAAAAGATCAGGTAACCAAAATGGTTAGGAGGGCACAGTAACAGGGTCTTGAGGGGGATATAGGGAGAACTGGCAGCCAGTATCTGCTTTGATGTGT
Organism: Mastomys coucha; assembly: GCF_008632895.1. Taxonomy (NCBI): domain Eukaryota; kingdom Metazoa; phylum Chordata; class Mammalia; order Rodentia; family Muridae; genus Mastomys; species Mastomys coucha. The sequence goes on along the minus strand of NW_022196909.1, from coordinate 52,583,235 downwards.
TAAATAGGCATTTCAGCTGTTTGTCCTGGGTTTGAAACCTAACTATAGATATTTTTAACTTATTAAATATGTGTCTATACTTTTCTTTCTATTTGATGGCCACTGTCTATTTGCAAAATCTGCCGATATGATTAATAAATTGACTAAGGGGCTGGTGAGATGGTTCAGTGGGTAAGAACACCAACTGCTCTTCCGAAGGTCCTGAGTTCAAATCCCAGTAACCACATGGTGGCTCACAACCACCTGCAATTACTTATAATAATAATAAATTTACTAATATTTTAAATTAGTTGCAAGAATAATAAAGATTTTATATTGTTTTCACTGTTAAACTATTTTGATTTGCCTGCTTGATGTTACATATTCTTTAATGCATTTAACTTTGTGTTTGATATGTTAAATTCTTTCTAGTGTAGGGATGTCATAGCCAGCCCTAACCTGATGTCACTGTGTTACTGCCTGCTCTATTCCAGTCAATTAGTGACACTTCCTCCACAGTGCTCATCCCTGTGTAATACTTACACATAACTTCCATGAGATCACTAAGGAAACTTAAAATGCTATCAGGCATCCTTTAAGGGTCATTGCCCTTTGCTTTGGAATGCCTAAGAGATTTTAGTGTCCTGCTTGTGAGATAAGAATAAGATAATGCTGTTCCTGCTTTCTGCTTTTGTAATATTTGCTTATTGCTGTAGGATTAAAATAGTCTTTTTATTACTATATAGTGGGAAAGAGAAAGAACTGAGGTGTGTAAAACATTTCTCGTTCAGCTATGGATTCCATAGATAGTTGTAATGTAAACTTTTGATACTCATCTTTATAAAATCTTTTTTTTTTTTTTTAAGCTCCTTACAGCACAGCATGTTTGGCTCTAAGGCTGCTGTTCTTTTGCTAGCAGTAAGAATAAATACATTCAATCTACATTTGAGTCACGTCTAAGTCTTTGGTCTTTCCCATTGGTTCCTAATGGTATAATGGTTCATGTAGAAATATGAACTTTATTTATATGGTTAAAAATTCAAAGTGATTTTCTTACATCCAATCTCTGAAATACTTCTGGCAAGTCTGTGGTGTGGACAGAATCAAATAGACCTTTCATGTTGTAAATCAGGTGCTCCACCAGCCTAAGTTTCAGCATCTCAGCACCAGAAGTTCCCTTTCTGCCTTACCTGTGGGAACTTATCATCACCTGTCACTGCCGGTAGTCATATATTTCTGCTGTGGCTATAAGTTACATATTTTCCTATGTGACATGCACACCCTTTAAAAGGTCCCTCTCACTATCACAACTGTTTCTCTGTTTCCCTGTGTATCTGTCTCTCTGTATCTCTTTTTCCCATGTCCCAAGTCCAAGTTGGCTTTCTGCTCCTCCTACCCCCAATAATCCTCTTGTGTTAGATCTGTTACATGACGTGATCTATGTACCATACCTTGGCCTGGATCAGCCAAGGTCCAGGTGCTGCCTAATCCCAAAGTTAGTACTGAAGACTTGGTAGGATATCCTGGTGCCTGTGTGCTCCCCTCTTGTGGGTCTAAGCTATACTAGAACCCTATTTTTATGCCCAGTGTGCATACAATGGCACTCCATCCATCAGTTGGTGACTGATCCATCTGAGTCAATGTAAATGCTTCCCTGAGTCTTTGGTGGAGTTACCCACTTGGGACTCTTGGGTGAGGCTTCACGTTTTCAGTGGTTTTCGCCTTCAGGCTTCGTTGGAAAGTCCTGGTACCAGGCATCCACGTCTCCTTAGGGTTTTAGCCCTGCTGCTTGGACTGTGAAGTGACAACCCACTGTCCAACTTGTGTGTGTGTATGTGTGTGTGTGTTTTTTAACCTGGTCTTCCCTAAATCCTTGGGATTCCTTGGACTTCAGGCTTTCAACCACCTTCTCTACCACACCCATGGGAACTGTTTCATCTACCTCCTTGTTTCCCGTTGGGATTTTTCTTGGAGAACCCCTGGGGGCATCTTCTTAGAGTTGGTCAGGTGGGTGGATAGAGAGAAGAACTCTGTGAGGTGGGATAGGACTGGCAACATTTGGGATATAAATAAACAAAATAATTTAAAAAAGAAAAGAATATGTGCTATCATATAAGAGTCCTGCCAAAGGCCCAACTTAAGAGCCTCTAAACTTATTTGCCCCTTTCAGTCAAATTTGGCCTCCATACCACTTAAATAATCAAAATAAAAATTCCTTATTCCCAATTTCTTTTTCTTCACTCTGAGTCCTGTTTATTTCTGTCTGGTCTCCCTGCCCCTCACACTGTGTTAAGGTGGGAACAAGGGGGATGGGGAAGGAGAAGGCCAGCTTTGGTGTGCTCAGCACACCTGTTCTGCCCTGCAGAGCCTGCTGGAAATAACCCTCTTAAGGTATGTGGATCATTTGTTGTCAATTTGATTCCAAGTTGTAGATTCTTAAACTACTGCTTCCCTCTAACCGACCTTGTCCTCATGTGCCTCTGACCTTAAATCCCCCCACCCCCGCCCCTGACCTCTAGGTTGCAGTCCTGAAGCTTCAGCTCACACCTCACTCTTGGAACTTACAGGAACAGTCTTCTGCTTTGGAACTTCCTCTGTGTTCCTCCACTGACTCAGATTGTATTACAACAGCTTGGTCTTAGTACAACCAATGGCCAAAAATTGGCAAACTTGATTTTGAAATTCTCACAAACCATTAACAACTTCTATTGCCGTAAACAAATGATCCTCAAATATCTTAAATTTAAACTTGCTCTGGTCTGCACTTCCAAAAGTCTTTTACCTCTAAGGTTATACTTCCCATTCTTAAAAATCTTTTATCTTTATGATTTTTTTGCACTCTACTCAGCCCCCCCCCAAATCTTAAGACTATTCTGTAAACTCTTATCTCAGGATTTGTAAGTTATTGTAGATAATCATATATATATATAATTTTATATAATTTTATATAATTTTATATATTTATAAAATTTTAATTTTATATAAAATTATATATATATATATATATAATTTTAACCATAAGCCTTTTATATAATATATCAATATATGTATAGGTAGGAAAATAGTTCTTTTAAAATAGCAACCATGTGGCTGTCTCCCATCTTTGCTGGTGAGGTCATCAGGATGTAAGCAGCCACATGGCTGGCAACCATCTTTACTAAGGTTAAAGAATATACGCTATGTGACCTCACCATCTTAAGATGACCACATGGCATAAAGCAACAATTGTAAAACTTCTTAGTCCTAGTGAGCTCTCCTTTTTATCATTGTATCTACTTTTATACTAAGGAAGCAACAAGGCTCAAATATTTTGAATTGGTACAAACTCATCTATGATGCTAGAAAATTAAGGTTATATTTGCTACAACATACTATATATCATGATAAAATTTTGAGGTTATAAAGGTCTATTCAAATTAATAAAAGCTAATTTAATTAATGTATGCCTAATGACTTATGTCTCTAGTAACTGGTTAATACCAAGCTGCTAGAATTTAGAAAAGTAATAACATGTGTTTGATAATCAAGATTTATAAATTTCTAAAGTCTACTCATGTTAACATTAATAATTATCCAGCTTCCTTTTGCTTTTAAGCTTTAGCTATTTGGATAAACTCAGACATACAAAAAATGCAATGGCCTATAATGGTGCACTATAAAAGGATCAGCAAAGTTGCCACTCTCTCTAAGGACTGTATCTATGATTAAAAGTCTAAACATAACAGATATGGAATATAAAGTTCTAGTCTTCTTAAGTCCTAGATTTACTAAATTATTGTAAACTGTTAAGGATAATTAAGAAATGCAAGTTAATATTGTCAGTCATCTTATAAATGAACAAATTCTTTAATGTATTCAAAACTATACTTGTAGTCATGCTAATATAATTAATTACAGGAATAAGTCTTATTCAGTTTTCAAAGTTAAGTAACTAAAACAAGTACCTAAATCAGGTATATTTAATAGATAGTGAAAGACCCCTCAAGAGAGGAGACCCTCACTTGAAAGACCCCCAGAGCTAGGGAGACCATCACTCAAGTCTTGGGATGACATGACCACCCAATAACTCATGAGAGACCGATCTTGCTGCAAGTGCACAAGGTATATTTGGGATAGGCCAGTACTGGGGTTGATCTCGTAACCTTGCAGAGCACAAGGAGTAAGGGGTACTTAAAGGAAAAACTCACAAACCAGGGGAAGTGAGGGGGGATTCCAACCCAAGGTATTCAGTCAGTTAGGGAGGGGAACATATTCCTTCTAGGAATGTAATCTTCATCTATTGGTAGGTGGGGTGGAGAGCTTTGGCAGGGTGGAGAGCCTTGTGAACCAGTTGACCTTCATTCCTAGTTCCGCCCTCATTTTGGATCAGTCAGGAGGGGCAGGTATCAGGAACCAGAGCCCTGATAACTCAGAGGCTCTGAGTTATCCAAGTTCCTGGAACTGGCTAGTCTACATTCTTGGCTCATTACAGAGGTTTTCCATGCCATTTTAGGTAAAGGTTATACATTATACATTCCTACTGACACATTTCTATGCTCTTATGTTAAAATTCTAAAATTCTCCAGCCCTTCACACTCTAGCCTCGGGATTACAGGACCCCCATGAAACTCTCAAGAGACCGATCTTGCTGCAAACACATGAGGTTTATTCGGGAAACCAGAGCACTGGGGCCAAGCTCATAACCCACACAGAGGCAGAGGAGTTCGACCCCAAGCTCAAGAAGTGTAGGGTATTTAAAGGAAAAAACACAAACCAGGGGGAGCCAGGGAGAATTCCAGCCCAAGTTATTCAGTCAGGGAGGGGAACATATTCTTTTTAGAAATGTAATCTCACTTAATCATATACCGGTCAGCAGGGTGGAGAGCCTCATGAACCAGTTGACCTTCATGCCTAGGTCCACCCTTATTCAGGAGGGGCAAGTTTCGGGAATCAGAGCCCAGAGTCTCTAAGTCAGTCAAGTTTCTGGAATCCAGAGCTCTGAACCGGCTGACTGGTGTTTTTAGCTTAGGAGTCTAGAGAGCTTTTTAATTTTTTCTCATTTTTCATATTTTTCATTAGATGGTCTTCAAACTCTTCAGAAAGCTGCAGAAAACGACATTTATAACGTTCAATAAAAAAGATTTGCATGATAGAGACATGCCATCTTCTGGCAGCACCCTGCTCTCCTCCAAAGAAGATGGGCACAGAGGAAAGTCCACCTGGAGATTGCTTTAGATGTGTCAAGGCCAACTACTGGGTGAAAAACTCCCCTTCACCCTGACTGCTCCCAGAATGCGGTCCAAACTGTGGACAAGCAGGACATGGGAAACTGCCCACGCTGCTTAAAAAAAAGTAGATCAGTTGAATCAAATTCCTACCCTAAGGAAAATCTATCAGATTTCTGGGCCCGGCAGCCAAAGACTGATACTGCTCTGAGACTTCTGTCCAAATGACCATGGAGGAACCTAGGGTGACTGTTCAGGTAGTTGATCAAGTCTTAGTCATTTTTAAAATTAACATATTTTTATTGGTTCTTTGTGAACCAGTGTATCTTGGTGTGTCACACAGTATATACCCTTTTTCTCAAACAACTTTACTTGCAAACACTAATTGCAATGGTCATCATTAGTCTGGTTTTGGGCCTCTGGCTTCTGCTAACCCATCAATACTAGACCCTCACCAAGAATCCTCTCAGTTTTCCTGCTGTTGCTCTGAGTCATGGAGACTCTGCAGGAACAGTTCCTTCATACATGCCAGCAGCTCATAAATGGTTTAAATGTTGGAGTGGGCCAGCTTAAAGCCCTGGATCTGGGCCTGGGTGGTAGCTGAGTTGGACATCATGCTAGCTCTACCACACCCATATCACCAGGGCCAGCTTTTCCTAACTGCTCATGTGAAGTGGTGGGGCCAACTCTCTCTAGTACCATAGCCATTGAGAGGTAGGATCAGCTCTCCCACACTCATGTTGCCATAGCTAGTGAGGAGTGATATCTGTTTAGGAAGCCCTCAGACATTAACATGGCTTCAGGCAGCAAATATGAATGTCTGTGTGGCATTTGGTGGTAACATGGGCCAGGGACATCAACACAGATCCCTGGCGAAATAGAACCACAGACCCAGGCATGGCCCTTGGTGGCAGCATGGGGCCAGACATCACAGTGATCTCAGGTGGCAGCTTAGGCCTCTAACATCAGTCTGCTCCTCTAGACCTTCAAGTCTACAGTTCTGTCTCATTTCATGATGTACAAACTGCTCTGCTTCTCTTTCTCTCTCATCTCTCCACCACATACTTTTTCATCAAAATGTCTCCCAGCCCAGGTAGTGGACAGCCTCTGGCTGTCTTCTGGCTGCCTGTCCTCTGCCATTTTTAATAGATTCAGGAGCTTTACTTTCTGTTTACTCAGGCAAACTATACTTTCTGTTTACTCAGGCAAAATCCATTGCTCTCAGATCTTTGATAGTGCTGATGACTAGGCTGATGTATTTGTCTGTTTAACAGCAGCAAACAAGGCTTCAGAGTGTTCTCAGTCCTTTTCATGTATAAAATCAGGCCACAGGCCATACTTTCCTAGAAGTACTACGAGGTCTATATACAATATCCCTTGTTATTAGACTCAGAAAAGAGAGAATCTCACAAAACAGATTTCAATGTAATGCTTTACTATTCCTTTATTTAAAGGAATTTTACAATGATTGCTCTTAGTAATCAACTATGTGTGTCTTGTGTTAAATAGCTGGATTAAAAAATGTATAAAGTTTACTTTAGATCTGAAGATACAGGGCTTACATTGTGGGAACCTAAGAAAATGTTTTAGGGTCTAATAAGGTGTTTTAATGTCTGTAAATGCAAATTATGAAGGTTAGACAACATGAAAGCTTAAGTTTTTATAAAGTGATTTAAGGTATATAAAAAGAATGAAAAATGTTTCAGATTTATTTCTCTTACTATGAAACTGTTACATTAAGACTTCAAAAGCTCAGACTTTTAACATTAATCAATGAAGTTCTGATAAGCTATTAACCTAGCGCTGGTAAAGTACTACTACTACCACTACTACTACTACTACCACTACTACTACTACTACTACTACTACTACTACTACTACTACTACTACTGTTACCATTGTCACAAGCTCAAGATTTTATTTATTTATTTATTTATTTATTTATTTATTTATTGGGCTGTCTTCTAAGTATAGATTTAGAAGTGCTTCTCCTTGTGCTAAAAATGTCTTTCTAGACTATATACATCCAGTCTTCTGGATAAAGGGGAATAGACCCTCTTTCATAGTTTATAGTCATACTGAAAATCAAGATCACAAATGAGCTTTTGCCCTTTTGCTTCATGGGAGGTTTCAGTCCATCCTAAGCTCCCCTTAAAGAGAGTTCATGCTTTTAACACAAAGTCATTTCCCAAGATTCTACCATGACACAAAAATGTAACTCTACTATCTTTTCTATGATGTGGATTTTAGTACAAATTACAAACAATGCTATTGCTAACATGTCTAAAACATCTTTACAGTGTTGGATTTCTGCACTTACTACAAACAGTGTTGTTGCTAACATGTTTAAAACTGATCTTTTTTATAAACATAAAAAGTTCTTGTAAAGGGAAGGGAAGTTTCTTGAATCCACCTCTCATGGGTCAAATGGACTCCAGAAAAATATTCCTGTCAATCAATAGCCTATTTCCACCATCTGTTTATTTTTACAGGTAGAATTCCTTCCCCCTTTTCTGGAGTTTTGGGACTCCCCTCCCCCAACTCCCAGTACCATGGGCCTAAGGAAAAAAAGTTCATGTAAACTCCTTAGCTTTATCTTCTGTCCCTAATCTGGTCCCGCATCCTGCAAGGTCCAAATGTTACCTCCAAATTTGCATCCCAGACAGCTCCAGAGTGTTAGCTCCAGATGGTCCAGCCTCACAGATTGCTTGGCCTAGGCCTGCACTTTCTGAGCCCCAGATCATCCCACAGAGCCTAGACAGTCAGTGAACTAGCCAGCATTCCTAAAACTATGCATCTCCAAAGATGTTATCAACCTCAGACAACAGGAAGCAGTGTAAAGAGCATAGTAGCCTCATTCCTGCCTCACCATCATCCCTTCCAATTTTCTCACCTTTTTTTTTAACAAACAAAAGGGAGGAATGTTGTAAATCAGGCACTCCATCAGCCTATCTTTCAGTGACTTAGCACCAGCAGCTTACATTATTACCTGCTGTTGCCAGATGTGGTACATTTTCACTGTCATTGTGAGCTCCATCTTTTCCTTTGCGACAGGCACATCCTTTAAAAGGTCTCTCTAGATGTAATGACTCTCATTTTCTCTGTCTCCCTGTCTTTCCTCTAAGACAGCCTCCATCTCCCCCTTCCCCAATAAACCTCTCCTGTTGCATGGTGTGGTCTATGCAGCATAACTTAGCACAGACACACCATGGTACCTCTTGCTGCCTAATCCTAACATGGTGGGCTTGGGGAATTACATGAACATATCACAACAGCAAAACATTTCTTTGGTGATTTTGTTTAGAAATTCATACTACTGTCATAGCTAAATGTATATTGTGATCATAAAAAGAGAAAGAGCTATAAGAATATGTTCTGGCGAGGTGTGGGGGAAGGGAGTGCCTCAGCAAGCCCATGCTGAGGCATCCCTTCCCCCTGAGGGACCAGACACACACCAGTAAAATATAGAATAGAGTTTATTTAGGGCATGGGGAGTTAAGAGGGTAGTAGAGGCAGAGAAAGGCAGAGAGAAGGAGAGAGTAGAGAAGTAGGGGATGGCCATGACCACATGGAGAGAAGGGAATGGGGAGAGAGGGGGAGCAAGGGGGGAAGAGACAAGGGAGAGAAGCAGAAGTGAAAGAGAGAGAGGAGGGGGCAAGCAGGCCCTTTTATAGGGCCAGGCCTACCTGGCCATTGCCAGGTAATGATGGGGAGGAGCATACCTGGCTGCTGCCAGATATCTTTGGGGGTGGAGTTTATACAGAATGCTAACATATATGCTTACTCCAACACAAAATAAAAGTTTTGCACCAGGTTACCAATGAAGGAACTAGAGAAAGGACCCAAGGAGCTGAAGGGGTTTGCAGCCTTATAAGAGGAACAACAACATGAACTAACCAGTAACCCCAGAGGTTCCAGGAACTAAACCACCAACCAAAGAGTACACATAGTGGTACTCATGGCTCCAGCTGCATATGTAGTAGAGGATGGCCTAGCTAGTCAACAGTGGGAGGAGAGGCCCTCTGTCCTGTGGAGGCTCCCAGTGTAGGGGAATGCCAGGGCCAGGAAGTAGGAGAGGGTGGGTTGGTGAGCAGGGGGAGGTGGAAGGAAATAGGAGGGTTTTGGAGGAGGAAAGGGGAGAACATTTGAAATGTAAATAAAGAAAATTTCTAATAAAAAATAAAAGTTTTAAAATTTAATGCTTGAGTTTTATCTAGACTCTAAGGAAAATCTAAGAAAACTAAAATGTAATTTTTTTCATTTACTCTCAACATCACATGGTGTCTGAGAATTAACATCGCTTGACGAATGGACATTAATACTGTGCACATGTTTGTTAATACAAGTTAACATATATTTTATGTTGCATTTTTGTGATTCCCACATAAGAAAATGCAATAGTTTGTGAGAAATACTGAGATAAGCTTTGTAGACTTGGGATTCCCTTTCAGATTATATTTAGCTGAGGAAATTGACTCTCCTCTTGTATAACAATGGGCTCCAGCTTCATTCGCAGTACCAATTGGAACCACAGGAAAATGAGAAGCTACCCTGGTGTCAGTGACAGGAAATGCAGTATTGTATTGTTTGTTTTAGAAGGAAATGGAAATGTTGCAGTAGTCCTTGTAGTGTAGCTCAATCATCCTTGTTCTCTTTTCTGAGTACTTAGGTCTATAGCTTTATACTGAAAAGCAGAAGGCTATGTGTGTGCTCTGTGAGTTAATGAAGGACAGAATGAATAAAAGACTCAAATAGGACAAATCTGTCCATCTAAAGAAAGACTCATCACATAGTTTGGGTTGATCAGTGTTGTTGAAAGAAGCAACTGTAAAATATTTTAAAATATATTGTCTGGTAAACAAATAGAATTCACACACAAGAAGAAAAGTCTCATGGATTGAAGCATCTCAATTTGCTGGAGTACTTTAAGTTATGGATGAGATTTTTGCACATATTATGTATTAGATTATATCTTCATGGTTTTAATTCCAAGTTTCCATAATTTTGGAACTATAGACCATTAATGTTGCTAATCAAAAACCCATTTAATTTAAATTTCAGAATCTATACCCTAGAACATTTGCTCCACAAAATTAAAAAAACAAAACAAGACAGTAAAACAAAAAGGATTTTCAGAACATTTAAAAAAATTTTTTTCAAGATCTTAATCTGTTACTTAGAAATAATGACAGAGGGCTGGAGAGATGGCTCAGCAGTTAAGAGCACTGACTGCTCTTCCAGAGGTCCTGAGTTCAATTCCCAGCAACTACATGGTGGCTCATAACCATCTGTAATGGGATCTGGCTCCCTCTTCAGGTGTGTCTGAAGACAGCTCATTAAAAAAAGAAGAAGAAGAAGAATGACAGTTACATTAAAAAAATAAATAGTGACAGAAAAAAAGAAATAATATTTATTCACACTGAATTAAGCAAAAGTGTTGCTGCACACATTTGGTGGAAAGAGTGACAAAAAATTACCTTACACATACAACTTATACTGGTTGAAGAAATCATGTTTATGATTCAATATGATTTACTCCTATTAAGGCATTAATGCTGGTATTTGCTGAACTCAATTCTCCCTTACAGTTTTACCCCATATGTATTTGTTAATCAGTCAGAAAGCAAAAGGTTATAAAATATTTAATATATTGATCAAAGTTTTCAATTTAATATTATTATTATTCTCACAACCATACATTGAAATTGAATGAACATGCCTTGAATGAAAACATCTTTTTATGTGTATGAATTTCATGTGACTTAACTTTCTTCAGTTAGAACATTTTCAACATTTGGCATTCTAGTTAGTGTTTCTTGTGCAAATCATTACACTTTTCTGCCTTTTCTTCCAGAGTAGATATTTTTAAATCATGGCCTATTTATTGAGTAACAACCCCAAATTGTGTTGGGTATGTGATGAAATATTAGACAAGGTTTATTGGAAAATAATTTATATTTAAAATTGTGATTTACAAATTTTCTTACAGATTTTCCTTATGTGCTTTGACATCAGTGTCTTTGCTGTGACTCAAAATCACAAATGTTATGGCCATGTGGTGTTGTATGAATCCTTCAGTCACAGTGCTCAGTCCTACTGCTCCTCAAGCATCCCACAATTGCCATAATGAGAGATCTAGTGCACTTTTATAAGTATGTAAGTACAGTATATGTTTCACCAAAAGTTGACTGTTTCCTTCTTGGCCCAGTTACTCTTGTGATCTCTGTGGTATTTGTTAGATGGTTCCCTCATGAATTCCAAGTCCAGAATTATCTTTGAGAAGCAAATCTGTTTATTCTTGCTTCTTTGATCTTTCTTTAGCTACTGCCTTGTCTTGACCCAAAACTCCTTTGTTAGTGCCCTCCTCAGGGCAGCCTTCACATCCTTGTTCCTCAAAGTATAGATGAATGGGTTGAGGGTAGGTGTGACAATGCCATAGAACAGAGCCATAATCTTGCCCCTTTCATGAGAATAGCTTGAGGGAGGCTGAACATACATACTGATAGCGGTGAAGTAAAAGAGGAAGACCACCAGCAGATGTGAAGCACAGGTATTAAATGCCTTCCAGCGACTTTCAGCAGACCGGAGTTTCAGCACTGCCTGAGCAATGAACACATAGGTGCCCAGGATGAGGCTAAGAGGCACCAAGAGCAGCAAAGCACCAAGAACATTAAGCTCGGCTTCATTCACAGTTGTGTCAGTGCAAGCTAGTTTCAAAAGGGCTGGGACTTCACAGAAGAAATGGTCTATTACCCTCTGTCCACACCTTGGGGCTACCACAGTGAGGGTGGACTGCACAAGAGAGTTTGCAAATCCACTAATCCAGGTCCCTGTGGCCATATGAATGCACCGTTTGTGGTTCATGATGATAGGATAGTGAAGGGGCTTGCAAATGGCAGCAAAGCGGTCAAAAGCCATGATGGCCAGAAGGATGCATTCAGTTGAGCCCAAGGCCAAGAAAATATAGAGCTGGGCCACACAGCCACCATAGCTGATGGTCTTCTCGGGCCCTCTAAGGTTGACCAACATCTGAGGGACAGTGCTCGTAGTATAGCAGAGGTCCAGAAGAGAAAGGTTGGAGACAAAAAAGTACATGGGGCTGTCAAGCTGGGGGTCTAGGCGGGAAACCAGGATAATGGAGATATTGCCAAATAAGGCAAAGATGTAGGCCACCAGAAAAATTACAAAGAGAGGTGTCTCCAGCCAAGGCCGGTCAGAAAATCCCAATAAGATGAAGTCATCTACTGAGCTCTGATTGTTGATCCACATATTAGTATTAACAAGTAAAGATTCTAGCTTTAGTCTATAAATATCCAATTTCAGGGATGGTCACAATGGAGGAAACAATGGAGAATTAGAAGTAATACAGAGATAAGATTCCTGTTTTCTCTCTGTATAATGTATTGAAAGCATCAGCAGTGTAGTATTGAAAGATCAGCAGTGGGAATGTTGCTTAATTAATGGCTGGTTAATTCAGTTTAGCTATTCTCTGGATTTCTTTTAAAATGCTTCAGCAGGAATATCATTGGCTTGACCTGATGTGGGCATTTAGTAGTGACAGTAACACAAATTTGGAGAAGACAGAGTCCCTCCAAAGCACTTGAACGAAGCAGCACAGGCAGCGTGTGGTGGGTCTGTGCTGTAGACAGGGCTGAGGCACTTGAACGAAGCAGCACAGGCCGAGTGTGGTGGGTCTGTGCTGGAGACAGGGCTGAGGCACTTTGACATATCCAACTTTCTCACAATGAGAATAAGACCAGGAATCTCATGGGACCTGGAACATTTCATAAAACCTGGGTGGTCCAATGTCATATCAGGACTTTGTTCTTTTGTTCTTTTCAAGTTCTCCGGCCCATCCTATGGTGAGATAAAAAGCAGAAGGTTTAAGCAATTTCTTAGGATTTCAGGCCTAAGATATTTGTAGACAGTGAACATGCTGTTTAAAAATATCTACATAAAGGACTTTTCATCTTAGAAAAACACCATAGTTTCAAATGTTTAAATCCTTGTATAATATGTGTATCAATTTCTGATTGCTCAGTGTTATCAGCACACACAAATGTACACATTTCCCTTCTGCCTCCTTGATTCTGAAATATGTCTCACTAGTTCTACTATTTCTACCACCTCAGCTGCCCCATTCAAATCTTGACATTCCTTTATATTATCACCTATGAAAAGTAATCTCAATGGCAAATCTTCTAATTATTATCATAAATGTGTTTTTGTTGGGCTGGGAAACAACTTAGTTGGTAAAAGGCTTATAGCCCAAGCCATATATATAACACAAGGTTTATCACTGGAGCCTACATAATTAAAAGAGCAATAAGGCCACACGTGGGGATAGTGGGCTATATCTGTAATCCCAGTACTCTTCCAGTAAGATGGGAGACAGGAGGATTTGCCAAAAGCTCACATGTTCATCACAGCAGCAGAAAAATAAGAACCCTGCTTTAAAACAAATTTGAAGAAAATATTCCTGACATCTTCTAATCTCCTCTCACAAGCCTTCACATGCAAATACCCACATTCATATACAAATATGTATACACACAATAAATAAACATGTGCTTATATTCATTCTTGTTTAAATCCCTATATTTGTATAAATTTGCTCTATTTCTTTTTGGCTATTTTATAAAAGGCATTTTTTACTTCTTTGTTCAAATCCCAGTCATTTTGCTTACTAACTGTGATTCTGAGAGTCACTAATTGTTTCATGCTTCAATATTCTTCTTCTTTAAAACAAGCAAAACAACATGTATATAAGTAAACATATTCAGCAATATAATGTAAATTGCAAGCCCACCCCAGTTTCAGTTCTATATCAATTAGGTATGGATTCTTTATTTACATGGTAGAAGTTTCCAAATAATACTATGTTTGCTTTATTTTGTACCTACACACACGGCATGATTAACAGATATCTATTGGGGTGGAGTAAAAACTATATGACTGATAAGTCAATTTATTGACTATTATTTCTGACCCCTTGCTTTGTCCCACCCTATTATTACAATGAGACAATGGAAATCTTAAAGGCTTTCTTTAGGCAGGCCTATTTTCTAAGTCTGTGTTATTGCTCTGGGAGTAGAATGAATGACAGTGAGGAATGATAGGGAGAGACTATTTCTTCACAGCTAGACCTTGGTCTCTACCTATAAATCAGGAGTGGTAGCATAGCCCTGTAATTTCAGCCATTTAGAGGCAGAAGTAGAAGGATTGTAAGCTTGAAGCCTGCCTGGTCTCCATTGCATATCCACGTATAAAGAAATGCAAGAAAAAGACAAACATCATTAAATCTAAAACAGAGTTCAACCATAACACCAATGCCTTCATTTTGTTTACCCTAATTATTTTGGTACCCAAAAGTGATAATTCCCTTTGAATTGTATTTTTTTTTTGTATCATCAGAATTGTCATCTGCACCAATTCTTATTTGTCTATTCATTAAATCTGTAGTGATAAACACTAAAGCAGACCCATGGAATTCACATTAGCAACCTACGTTCTATAGCTTTCCAAATACTGTTCTATTTTCACCTTGAGAGGGTGCTAGTTCATTAGGAAGTCAATCTTGCTTTCATACACAGCTAATTGTTCATATCTCAGCATGATTTTTTTCAGTGGCCCTTGATAATTCAAATAGTTGTATAGAAAAGCAGCTTTAGATTCAGCATTTCAGGAAATGATGGTTTGGGCCTGACGTTGCACAGACTCAGGCAGCTCTTTCTTCCCCGATGCTCTTCTGGCTCAGGCAGCTCTTGCTTCCCCTGATGCTCTTCTGGCTCAGGCAGCTCTTGCTTCCCCTGATGCTCCTGCTTATGTGAAGCTGAACTGCTGTTATCCCTACTGGAAGTGTTACTATAACTATATAAAAAGCATTTTGAAAAACTTCTTTACCAATCCTTCAGAATTTGCAGTTCTCTCAAGATGAATTCCACATTTATCATACATATCAAGATTATACCCATAAAGAGATTTTACATAGATGGTATATATTTTTATATATGTTATATGTATATTCCACAATTATGATATCCTATATGTCATTAATTATACCCCACCACACATATACACACATACACACACCTATGCATATAATAAGATCTTGGGTTTTGAACTATATTTTCTTGACTAAAGTAAGCTGTAAGACTTTATGGGCAAGAACATGTATTAGAATATATACTATATAATAGGTGACTACTGCATAATACTTAATTAAAAAAGATAGATTACATTTTTATTTTGATATCATTATTTTTTGTGTCTTTAATCTTAATATTTTATCTCATCTGTTTCCAGAAAAACCTTTTACTTTTTCATTCCATGCCTGAGGCATAATAAGAAATATTATATATGTATCCTTGTACCTCTAATTATAAAAAAATCTCACTAACCAATAAATATATTTATTTTACTTGGTAAGAATCAGTGAGCTTTGAGTGTATCACTTCATAACTTTTAAGGATTCTACCAATTAAAACAAATCAAAGTACTTGGATATAAACTCTATATTGCTTTCACAACCATTGAAAATTGAAATTCATTTATTTTGTAAATAAAGACAAACCATTTGATATATGATGTAAATTGGAATGTAAGCAATAGCAACAATATTAATAACTTACACAGTAAAATTACTATGAAATTGCTCCAGAAATTTCCAGATGCCTATGACCATCTATGGAAAATGAAGTTGATTATTGAGACTGTTACCTTATAGAGTTAGTTCTTTTTTACCACATTAATTCCATTCCTCATTTCAAATTTGTCCCATATAATTTCACTCTTTTCCACTTCTTCCCCAAGACTGTTTCTTTAGAAATAGTGTTTCAGAAACATGCTAATTTCTTGTGTTATATTCCCAAGGAGATGGGACAGGCAGCTTTTCTGTAGAGTAGAAGAATGGAGTTTTATTTGGCATTAAGAACAACCTTTATTTTTCGTGACCCAAATTTTGCTTTGAGAACAAATCAAGTTTTCTTTTGAGTTGCAGATTCAGTCATGGATGGTACTCAGTATTCCTGTAACTTCTGCACAATTAGAATCTCTAAAAAGACAACTGCAGAATGCTGCTTTTGTCCTCTGCGGATGAGTGCTTTGCAAAGTCTGCATTCAGAATATCATTTTTGAGGTTCTGAAAATTTCATAGCATTTTCTAAACTGTAAATAAAAGCCAAAGTTCTTTTACTGTGTTTCACAATGATTATCACACCGTTTTCCCAATCTTCACATTTTCCCACCATTTCTCTCCAAGTAGATATAGACTTTTGTTTCTGCTTATAATTCTATTGAGTTTCTGAAATAAGTATGGGCTGTTTCCAATAATTTCACATTATATAATTATAATTTATAATAACTGTGATTTTAATATATAATAGTATATATAAAATACATATGTTATCTATTATGTATAATCATAAAATATATACAAATAAAATATATTTT
>NW_022196909.1:52546294-52566591 GCF_008632895.1 Mastomys coucha | reverse complement strand
ATATACATATATTAATATAATGATACTATATTATGCAACTTATATATCATATAATATTAAATTTTTAGTAAAATATTAATAATAAATAAATTAATTAATTAATGCATTTTTCTGAGATTTTAAGTAAAACGTGTACAGCCACATTTTGTGTAAGAGATTTTTTTCCTCATGATGTGAGATTCATTCATTATATATTTAATATAATTTAAAAGTATTTAATGTAAATATTAAATGCATAACATATGTGTAATATGTAGCATATATATTATTTATATATTGTATAATAAAATATTTATTATAAGTGTAATAAATTAATAACAGTAGTCAATAGTACAGTTTTAATACATGATATCTGCATATTTTCACAGTTTTAAGTACTTGATACACTCTTAAATATGAAGTATTTATAGGAATATAGAAGAAAAATGAATAGTGATAAAAGACCAATTCTTAAATCATAAGGTAGAGTTGAGAAAAGAAAGTGGATAAGAAGGAATAGAGTGCAAGGGGATGACTCACATCAAAACCAAACTGCTGTTGCACTGACTCACATGAGGTGCTCAAATCAGTGCTTGCCATGCAGAAGCACAAAAAGATAGAATGAAACTGTAAAATGAAGGAGACATTTAAAGCTAACAAAGGCAATCCAGTTATTTGCCTTGAAAAGGAGTAGTTGCCTTATTGATATATAAAATAATTATGGTGTTTAGGGAAACTTAATTTACCTAAATCAGAAGGAAAAATATGCTGTAGTCCCCGAGAAGGGAGGAATTAGATATGTAAGATGTATCTAATTGGTCCCTTATAAATGTGTGCAAAGGAATGGAGGGTCCTGAGGTTGGAGTCTGACATTAGAGCTTAAGGCAGGGAGCTAACCATCTCAGATGTTTAAATTGTTCCGTGCTCCTCACTTTCTACACTGGCTCAGATATATGCTCATAAGCCAGATTTGCTTAGATATTGCTATGGTTTTAACTTTCTGACTCGGTTACTAGATACCCTTATTTTTAGTTGTCAAATTTAAAGAACTTCAAAGTTATTGACATGTTTGGGCTTTCAGTACTAAATAGATTAGTACACGAAATTCTCTATTTTAATACCAACAAACATTGAAATGCAAAAACGTCAATCTGGAAAGTGCTAAAAAGTTTATTTACAGATATTAAATGAGGATACAAGGCTCTGAATGTAAATAACATGAACAGTGATATATATTCTCATATTCTCCTAATAAAACTGTATGAGAAGGATCTGTGGATACTAAAATGCACATATCAGGTTTTCTCTAAATGTAAATATATATGTGATATGCATATACATATATGTACATTATACATATATAATCTGCACACATATATGATCCTTCTCGTGGCCATACTTGATTGGTTGTTACAATAAATATTAATAAATAAATATTATCATTCGTTCTTCAATTGAAGAGAAGAAACAAGTTTAAAGAGATTACTTTCACCCCTTGCTCAAGTTTATGCATGTAAATTCAAAAACAAGGATCGAATAATGTTAGGTTTTGAATCTGGTATCAGTACAGTTTTCATAGTTCTTAAAATGAAAATGTGGATGACTAGAGAGAATTAACCTTTCCGTTTAAAATTATGGTTTTTTATATATTTTTCCATTCCATTCCTGGGAGCCATAGCAAAATTAAATAAATGACTGATTTGACTCACCTTCCCTCTCCAGATCCCTCCTGTGTTTTCCTGGTGCTGTGTCTATAGAGTTTGTACATAATGATCAGGAGTGGAAGGAGACTGATCTTCCAGAAAGGGCATGCAGACGAGTTTCTGTCTGAATCTCTTCTTTCTGACCTGTGAAAAGGCCAAATTTAAGTAGCCAACTCCAATTTGTGACTATTTTCTGGCCCCACAAATCAACAGGGAGGTTCCCACCATTTCCTTGGTTGCATCCTGTTTTAAACCTCTGAGATTCAGCATAATTATCACCATTGTTGCCAGCATGTCCAGAAGAAAAGAACCAGAGGGACCAAACGGAAAGAAAACCCCAGAAACACACAAGAAAAAAAAAAACATTAAAACAAAACAAACTTTAGAGTAAGTAAAGAAGAAATCAAACCAACTCAAATAAGACCTGGTCAAATAAGAGAAATTCTAGATTGGAACTAGTAATAGATAAACTTGCCTCCATATGTGCTTACTGTTTTGAGAAAAGTAGTATAACTTCATATAGTTATGAAATGTTTCTAAGTATGACTACTATAAAGAAAAATTTGATTATATAGTGGTATGTGTGGACCTGGAGACTATTCATCTTTTAGGTAAAGTGATTTTGTTGTTGTTGTTTTTTTGTTTTATTTTGTTTTTCGATTCAGGGTTTCTCTGTATAGCCCTGGCTGTCCTGAAACTCACTCTGTAGACCAGGCTGGCCTTAAGCTCAGAAATCCGCCTGTCTCTGCCTCCCAAGTTCTGGGGTTAAAGGAATGTGCCACCACTGCCTGGCTAGGCAAAGTTTTGAATTGTTGCCACTTATAACCTACATAGGTCTCCTATTCTGGCTTTTGGCTCTGTATTTTTACTCTTTACTTATATACTAGACTTAATTTAGTTTTTTTCCTCCTCATTCTATGAACTGAAGTTCATGTGAAGATTCAAAACCAGTAATGTATAGCCATATTGAATCAATGATAAGTCTCATCAAGAGTAGTCAAAGTCCATGAAAGTTTTTTCTGATTCTGCCTACTAATATCATAGCCTGTGTCTTAGGTGCCACTCAAAAGTGAGATGATGTATTCACAAAATGAACCGGAATGCAACACTTGCTGAATTCCTGATGATGCTCAATGCATCCCACACGAGACATGTGTCAGCATCATTTAAGCCCTTTGTTGTAGGGTTTTAAACAGAGTGTCACAGGGCTTGGATTCTGAGAGCAGAATGAAGAAACACTCAAGTAAAAGCTGCATGCTTTATTTAGAAAAATCTTGACTGACAGAATGTCAATCAAACCTAGGTGGGAGGGTATAAGAGTTCTACAGGCTTCAGACACCATGCTTTGAAGGGCAAGTTTTGCTTCCAAATGTGACATCATAGAACCCTTATCTGGGTGTGTGGACCTGGAGACTACCCATGTTTTAGATAAAGTCTTAGTTTCACAACACTCTCTGCCTTCTAATGTGTTTATATCTTTCTCTTCTGTTCTTAGGATCTTAGTACCAGTTCCTTTAGGCTTACTTTTGTCCCTTTCTCTGCCCTAATTATCTTCAGGCAGTTAGCTGTTATTTCCCACCCTTTTTAAGTGTGTTTCACTGCCTTTCATTCATTTCTCATTCTACAGAAATCTGCTTATGTATTCTCTGTGCTCAGCTACTTTCTGACTCTAAAGATTCTTGAATATTTATAGTGGTATTTATTCATTGGAACATTTATATTCTTTTAAGACAATGGCAATTATCATTTCTGTTTCAATAGATCATGTTTGATCTAATTTTTAGCCACTCATGTGGATAACTATGAGGATGAATCAATAGAAGTATTTAAAAGAAGTTTGTATGGTTACAGTTATAAAACTGTGAGGTGCCATGTGGGGTCAATTTCTGACACATCATTATCAAGGACTTGAATTCTATTCTTCAGAAATGTGTCATCTGTTGCTCAGGACATTCAGAATATTCTTAACAGAATATAATTCTGTTTGTATATATTTGCAGTTATATCATCTGCAAAGTAATACCAGCCAATGGAAAATACATCGTTTACTATTAAATTCTCAAACACCCCAAGGGTCAGTAAACTTAACACTATAAATATTTTGACTTAAGTTTTTTTCTTGTTCATAAAATCTTCCATGGAATATTATGTATTAATATGGTCAATACCAGCATCTTCTAATTGCTTATACTGATGTAGTTATAGTAGTTCTTAAACTATTATTGATTGAATTGATTAATGGTTGATATTTTGATTAGCCTTTGTTTACCTTCATATTTTTTTCTAAAAACAATTTTTAAATAGGAAAAGTTACAGGTTTATTTTATATAAGCTTATTATTGATTGAGTTTTAATATGAGGAACTATGCACGTATACCAGAAGATTATAAACACTTAACAGAAGATAATAGGGAAATATATAAGTCATAACTATAAAACTAATTATAACAAAAAGCATAAAGTAAGTAATTATAAGGTAAAAGCTGTATTGTGCTCATATATCTTTTCAAGAATAACTTTAAGTAAGTGTTATGTGTTGTAGCTATACTGGGTGAAAAATTTCTATGATGGGGGCTAGAAACTAGGTGACTAACCATAGAGGATAATCTATACTGCTTGGTGAGAATGTCTTTTAGAATTTGAATTCATGTCGGTGTGAGAAATACATCTTCCCTACACTCTGTAAATCAGAAATTATGGAAATCAAACCTAATGCTACAAATTAGATTTAATTTAATGCTACCACCATTAGATTGCAGCTAAGTCGATTCCATAAAAGTACACATTTGCATACAACAACTAACAAACTTATTTAAAATGGATAAAGCCTATTCCATTTTATTTATTTATTTACTTTGTTTTAGTTTTTTGAAATAGGGTTTCCCTGAGTAGCCCTGGCTGTCCTGGAACTCACTCTGTAGACCAGGCTGGCCTCAAACTCAGAAATCCACCTGTCTCTGCCTCCCAAGTGCTGGAATTAAAGGTGTGTGTCACCACTGCCCAGCTCTGTTTGATTATTACAAATGGATTAAGTAAGACATTAGTAATGACTGGTAATTACTTGGATACTTTATCTCTGGAAAACATTTATAAGTCCATCAAGGCCATATCCCCTCCTTGACAGTACCAGTTTTGTTAGGATGAGAAACAGTTTATTAATAATACATGTTACTTACTGATGCCTTGCTGAGTTTTTTGTTTTTTATTTTTTATTTTATTTTTTTAAAGAACAGAAGGGCCTTGTATCCCTACCTTTCTTTCTTTCTTTCTTTCTTTCTTTCTTTCTTTCTTTCTTTCTTTCTTTCCTTCTTTCTTTCTTTCTTTCTTTTCATTAGATATTTTCTTTATTTACATTTCAAATGTTATCCCCTTTCCTAGTTTCTCCTCTGAAAAAAAAACCCTATTCCTTCACCCCTCCCCCTGCTCACCAACCCACCCTCTCCTGCTTCCTGGCCCTGGCATTCCCTTACACTGAGGCATAGAGCCTTCACAGGACCAAGTACCTCTCCTCCCACTGATGACCTACTAGGCCATTCTCTGCTACATATGCATGAGTCCCACCATGTGTACTCTCTGGTTGGTGATTTAGTCCCTGAGAGTGCTAGGGGTACTGGTTAGTTCATATTGTTGTTCCTCCTATGAGGCTGCAAACTCCTTCAGCTTCTTGGGTCTTTTCTCTATCTCCTTCCTTTGGGACCTTGTGCTCAGTCCAATGGATGGCTGTGAGACTTCAGTTGAGTATTAGTTGGGCACTGGCAGGGCCTCTCAGGAGACAGCTATATCAGGCTCCTGTCAGCCAGCACTTGCTGGCATCCACAATAGTGTCTAGATTTGGTGATTGTATATGGGAAGGATCCCCAGATGGGGCAGTCTCTAGAGTGTCCTTCCTTCAGTCTCTGCTCCATACTTTGTCTCTGCAACTCATTCCATGGGTATTTTGGTACCCCTTCTAAGAAGGATCAAAATATCTACACTTGGACACAGCAATCTCACTCCTGGGCATATAATCAAAAGATGCTCCAACATGTAATAAGGACACATGCTCCACTATGTTCATAGCAGCCTTATTTATAATAGCCAGAAGCTGGAAAGAATCCAGATGTCCCTCAACAAAGGAATGGATACAGAAAATGTGGTACATCTACACAATGGAGTACTACTCAGCTACTAAAAACAATGAATTTATTAAATCTTAGGCAAATGGATGGATCTGGAGAATATCATTCTGAATGAGGTAACCCAATCACAAAAGAACACACATGGTATGCACTCACTGATAAGTGGACATTAGTCCAGAAGCTGAGTATTTTCTAACTATTCTAATACAGCATAAAGTTGAACTCATGTTAGAAATGAAGCAGTCAAGACCTTGGTCTTCCCTATTCCAGATGCTGCTATTTATTTCCACATACAGATCATTTGTATAGGATGCCTTTGACTCCATTGCCATCATTAAAATCATGCAATTAGTGTTTTAGTTAGTTGTGAAGAGACACTACCAGGACAACTCTTATAAAGGCAAACATTTGATTGTGGATGGCTTACAGATTTAGAGGTTTAGTTTATTATCATTATAGCAGGAATCATGGCAACATCCAGGCAGACATTGACCTAGAATAGGAGTTTAGAGTTTTGCCTCTTGATTTGAAGGCAACCAGAAAAGGACTATCTTCCAGGCAGCTAGGAGGAGGGTCTCAAGACCCACTCCCACAGTGACACACTTTGTCTATCAAAGCCACACCTACTCCAGCCTCCTAATAGTGCCACTCCATCACCAAGCATAATCAAACCACCACAACACTGAAGAAGGAGGGACACATAGTAGGGTTTAGAGTGGGAAAAGATGTAATTATAACCTCAAGAAAAAAGAAATGATTTAATAAAACGGAATGACAGAAGAATAATATTTTAGAAGGTTAATTTATTTATTACGTATACAGCATTCTGTCTACATGTATGCTATAGGCCAGAAGACATCACCAGATCTCACCGTAGATGGTTATGGGCTACAAGGTTGTAGCTGGGAACTGAACTCAGGTTCACTGGAGGAGTAGCCAGTGCTCTTATAACTCTGAGCCACCTCTCCAGCCTGAAGAATCACACTTTTAAAAGTATATATTACAAAGAAATATGTAACAATGATTACCTCATTATGTTAACATTTTCAAGTAGGTTTTTTTTTCATTCATCTCTCTCTGCTTTATAAATAAATACAAACTGGGTAAGAAATATGACTTGATATAATCAAACATGATGAGTCTGAGTATATCAACTTTTTAATCATAAAAATAAAAGTTTGAAAACATGCTATTTATCATTTAGTATGAAACATGTTGGTTATCACAGTGATGGACATTACTTTTAAATTAATACTCAGTATGGAAATGAAGATTTTACTAAAATCGGCACAAGCTCAGAAAAGATGTAGTGGAGTTAAAATCTCAAGCCTGTGGTTTAATTTCCCCATTGTTTTCTGCAATATTTGTGGTGGTGTTTGCTGTGAACTTGAGAAAACATGCTTTCTTAGATTATTAGAACATTCCTGAGGAGGGACATGCGATAGAGCATTGTGGTAATGTTTGTGAGTTCATATGCAAAGGAGAAAAAAAAGTAGGGAAGGGAGAAGAGGAGAGTATGAGAAACGGAAGAGTCATGGACTTCCAGGGATGTGGGGAAATATTGCCTCACCTACGCCCCAAAACATCCTGGGAAGAAACTGAGAAGACAGCAGGCCTGAGGCCACATACATTGAAACACTGGCAAAGCAGATAGTGAGCTTCATAGGCTAAGATGACTCCAGTGCAAGATTATATGCCAATATGTTCAGGATCCTCTAGTCATAAAGTCCTGTCACACTCCAGAGGCTCTATTGAAGAGCCGTCCCAGAGCCCCTTTCACCTCCTTATTCCTCAGTGTGTAGATGAGGGGATTAAGGGTTGGGGTCATAACAGTGTAAAAGAGAGAGATGAACTTCCCATGGGTGTGGGCATATGAACTGTTTGGCTGGATGTAGATGGCTGTGATGCTCCCGTAAAAGAGAGATACAACCATCAAGTGGGATCCACATGTGCCCAGGGCTCTACGCCAAGCCTGAGATGACTTAATTCTTATAACTGCTTTAGCTATATGTCCGTAGGACGTCAGTATCAGTGCTAAGGGTAAGAGCAGCAAGACCAATGAGGCTACAAAGAGTTGGACCTCATTGGCATGAATGTCCACACAGGCAAGCTTGATCATAGAGGGGACTTCACAGAAGAAGTGGTGGAGCCACAGATGGCCACAACGTGGGAGCCAAAGCGTGATTGTTCCTTGGATGAGAGAATTTCCTACCCCACTGAGCCACGAGATTCCTGCTAGAGCCTGGCAGAGCTGTGGATTCATCACAGCTACGTAGTGGA
This sequence comes from Mastomys coucha, assembly GCF_008632895.1. Classification (NCBI taxonomy): domain Eukaryota; kingdom Metazoa; phylum Chordata; class Mammalia; order Rodentia; family Muridae; genus Mastomys; species Mastomys coucha. Next base: position 52,558,511 of record NW_022196909.1, on the reverse strand, counting down.
GAGGTTTGCAGACAGCGGCATAGCGATCAAAAGCCATTACAGCCAGGAGAATACACTCAGTAGAGCCCAGAGTCAGGGAAACATAAAGCTGCACTGCACAGCCCACTGCTGTGATAGTCTTGGATGGTCCTTTCAAGTTCCATAGCAGTTGGGGGACAATACTGGTGGTGAAACAGATGTCAACAAAGGAGAGATGAGTGAGAAAAAAGTACATAGGGGTTTTGAGTTTAGAATCTATTGAAGAGATTAGAATAATGATTGTATTTCCTACCAGAGTGAGAAGATAAGAAATTAAAACTACTACAAAGAGTCTTCTTTCCAGTTGAGGCTGATCTGAGAAACCCACCAGAATGAAGTCACTATTGACAGTGCTGTTAATCATCCCTGTCACCTGGTGTAAACAAGAAGGAAAATATTAAAATCATTAAAAATCTGACACTGAAAAAAACTTGCATTGATTTATTATGCAGGGTCTTTTAGAAGCTGAAGAATATTTTGTACAGAAAGGATATGAATCTTTAGAGAGGCACAAAGATACTGTAGAATCAAAGTCTTTGCTTGAGTAGTAGCTATGAGAAGCTGAGACAGAGTTTGTCAGAGAAGAAAATAATATCAAAGGAATAAATGTGTCTGATCTGTTTTTAGCTGATAACAATTCATTCAAATGGAATAAAAAAGTTCAGTGGCTTTGATGCTTAGTGTACATAATTATGTAAAAAATTACTTCCCTCAACTATAGTTCTTAAACTAGGCACTTTTAAAAAAAGGTTTTTAAAAAATATGAACAGGTTCTAGATATTATAAAGGCTACTTTTGATGTAAAATATCAAACTTTTTTTGTATTGATGAAACTATTAACATGTCTGTCAGGATTTTAAATTTTATGCATATATGAGTTTAGAAACATGTTGCTTGTAAGAATTATTAGCTCGTCCAGTATACCAGCTACCAGCTTGTGGTGAATAGGATTAGATTGCATTTATACAACTGTGTTCCTTAGCTATGTGGTGGTGGATGGAGTTATTGGCTTTCTGGTTTTATATGTTGAATGAGAGGGTGGGTGATTCTGAATATAGGGCTTATTCTCAATATAATTACGGATCCTCAGACAAATGCAATAGGCTGCTTCAATGTGTACCTAACAATCATTAATTTTTGGTCGAGAAGATTAAAGGAACAACTTTAAGAAACTTGCAAGATTTATAAATAGAAACAGCTAAGGTGAACTCATTGGTTTGTTTTATGCTCTAAAACTGTAACTACTATGCCTATGTTAATGCGATTGGTACCTGGTATTAGTACAACCACTCACACCTTAAAATTCTCCCTTAAATACAATTTCATATCCTGTACTTTTTATTATTGGGAAAATTAATGGTGGATGTAACCTATATGAAATAATCCTTAACTATTAACAAATTTCACTTATTATGTAAAACTGTTACAGAACTCTGAAAATTAAATCAGGGAGCCAATAACTAAAAACAATGTGAAGTATCTGAGTGATGACTGAAATTAGGAAGAAATTACACATTGATAAAAAGAGATATGAAGAAACTCCTGAGAAGCAAACCATCTTGTGTGTATGTATACACACATATGCCAATAGTATGCATAAATCTAGACACATACACAGTTATTATATGTGCATATACATAATATGTACACATATTGAATTAGCTTATAATGACTCTAACATAAATTGAATATATTGTTCCAACTCTAATAACTACACTCACAGTTATATAACTATGCGTGCATACAAGCACAAACACATGGGTATTATTTTCTCATTTTGTAGCCATCAAAGGAATGAAATGAAGGCAGACATACCACTTCTGTTCTACTCCTGTTTGTGGGCACCTTACCCATCTCAATCAAATGAAACATCCTATATCACTTCTAAAAAAAAAAAAACACAAACATGTCCAGCCTCCAGAGAATGTGATAAGACAAATTCATGGCCATGGACCAGTTCTCTATTAGAATATGCTCATCTTGGGTCTTTGAAGAATTGTTTTCTTCCTGATACACTCCTAATCACCCCTGAGGTTCTTGATGTCTCTTTTCACCCAGGTGAGCAAATATCACTTGAAACCTGAGTCTTGCTAAGAGTCACACACATGTCTAGACATAAACCAGGACATATGTGATAGAAAACTAGTGCATAAGATAATTTCCTTCACTCTTTCATATGCATAATATTGTTGGAACAATATTGAAATCTGAGCTTGAGAGCTTGTAGTATTGTTACCTTGCATAAAAATCAGTGTCTCAGCATGGTATTGATTGTAGGTGCTACTATTTGAAGATGCAATTCTCTGAAGATTAGCAAATCAAAAGAGATTGTGCAAGGATACAGGCCACCTTGATGGAAATATTCCAGGGGCACAGGTCTCCCATTATGGCAATTAATCTCATGCTGTATTGCATCCAAAGCTGAACTTTCCCAGAAGGCCATTTAGAAGGAGACTCTGTGATCTCTGATATTTCAGTTATTTAAATATAAGGGAAAAAAACCCCAAAGGTAATAACTTTTGCTTTCATAACCTGCCTATATAGAATGTTTAAGGAATTTCAACTGTTTTCATGTTAAGTTTCCATCAATAATTTATTTAACATATGGATGTGTACATGTGTACCATTCAGATAATTTCAAATTTTTAACCATTACTAAATTTTCTATATTTCCATCCTTTCTTCAAATCTATATCAACACATTTGAATATGTTTAACTGAGCCCCGTGTAACTATTACTATGAATTTAACAAGGTGCAAGACATATTGTATGTTGATGTTTTTGTCTCTGCCACCATTAATTCAGCAACAGCTTTCTGAGAATCATTTATTTTGGCCCATGTTAACAGCAGAGTACTACCTCCATTCCACATTGGATTTTGTTGTTTTAATATACCATAAGCCATTTATTTGCTATCGTGCTTATGACTATTTTTGTTTCTGAGTTGTGTCTCTAATAAAGAATGCTTCTCTGGGTATTCTTGCATGTATATTTGGGTAAATAAAAAATGTAAGTAGTTTGGTAGTAGCTCCTGGAATAGGATTGTTTAGTCAGAAATTAGACATGATTCCAGAGTTGATGGATCCATTGCACTCCATATTGGTACTCTGCAGGCAGATGCATCTAGTTCACACTCAGTGCTATCTGTCCTTTAATTTCTGGCATTTCAGTAGTATGCAAAGGGCATCATGATATAATCTTCATTCACATACACCTGATGACTAAGTTAGTTGGCTAGCTTGTCTTTTTCAATGGGTTATGGACAGAGCCTGTTCAAGTCTCTAGACTTTTCCTGAATTTTAGTTTTAGGAAATTAAAATAGATTTGAAAAGATAGAGGGAGAATGTGGTGAAGATGTTTTTTCTTACCTTTTTAAGTAACAAAGACTTGCCAGGTGTCCCTTAATGTAATAGAGGATAAAGTGCAGTTGTAGATATACAAACTAATATAATAGGATGAAGTCAGATAAGTCAGATGAATTTATGTGCCTTGTGTTTTTACTTGCAAACATATTTGTGATGGTTATTATGGTTGAAAGTAAATATTTAAGTAAGAGGAAATATTTAATTGAAAGACAAGGATTCCATTGAGCTCTCTAATTGTGGTTCTGAGTGATAATACTGAATATTTTACAGTAATAGCTCAATTATAGGTAGTTTGATCTTAGTGCCAGAAAATGAAGCCTTGGGGTTCACAATTATTTCATGCAATACTGATAGTTCACATAAGAATATTTGTCAATTTTTTCTCAAATACATTTATAAAATTTGTTGATATCAAGTTATAAACTACATAATAGAATTCTTAGAATAACCTATGACTTTTTATAAATCAGTAATTTATATTTTGTTCTTGATTCAAAAGAAAAGTCAGTATACTCTGGGTATGTCTCAAGTCATATTTCAAAGGAATAAAGGAAAACCAAGTATCAGTACATCAAGTTATTTTAATGTTGTCTAAATTCAACTTACAAATTTATTAATTTTTCATTAAGCATTGTTTTTATGGATATTAATAAAAGTATGTAACAAATAATCAGAGGCATACTGGTCCTTCCAGAGACTGTCAAACGAAAAGAAACCTAGTCACAGGTGTGGGGTACGTACCCCCAACCCTTGAATTGTTTGTTAATAGGTTTTCCAAAACAATACAGGCTATTGAAATTTCAGTGAGTTGCCTACCAGAATTTGAAAGTAAGGCCCTCTTGCCGAAGACAACACACTTTGGTCATAGGGCTTGGAGAAAGCTAGTAAGTCTAATCAATCTTTCTGTTTGGATAATCAGGGGAGCTCACAAGACCAAACTGCTGGTTTAAGAAGTTTTTTGAAGTCCATTGCTCCCCAGGAAAATTCATTTTTCTCAGTGATGGGGCTCCCGGGTAAAGAACTCTGCATGTATATATATATCAGACTCGGTTATATGTATTTTTTTAAAGAGCATACTAGGGCTGGAAAAATGGCTCAGTGGTTAAGAGTACTTGTTGCTCTTGCAGAAGACCTGGATTTAATTTCTGGAATCCATATGGTGGCCCATGGCTATCCATAATTCCATTTCTAGGGAATCTGATATTCTTGTCTGAAGGAACTGCAAGGCTCACCAACGAGCCTGAGGTAAAGACATTGAAGCAGAAACTTCACAAGCAGTCCTTGGGTGAATTCTCTCAATGGTATCAGTGTTACCACAAGTTATGTAAGCCAAACTAACACATGTGTCATTAGCAAAGAATAGCTAGGCAGAGCAAACCAAACCAATGCTCAGTGCTCATCTCCCACTGCCTGTTGGGTCTTTTTACTGTATCACAGGTCCCTTCAGATGTTTGATATATTAAAACATTCTTTCATCTGTGTCTGCTTCAGGAAAACATTCTTTTCACATGTCTGCTTTAGCAAGACATCCTTTTACCTGTGTGCCTCAGCACATTTGACATAACTAACTTTCCAAGGAAACTGAAAGTTTTTACTTCAATACCATTTGGTCCACATTTCTTGCAAATGTTCATTGCAGTGACTTGTTGGTCTGGTATGAGTCTTATGGCTTCTGCTACTGTATCAATACTGGAATGTCACTGGGATGCCTCTGGGATATCCTATTGTTGCCCTGTGTTATGGAGATCCTGTAGCTTTGGATATGTAGAACTGGCCCCTTCATAACCACAGATGTTCATCAATGGGTGGGCCAATTCAAAGTCCTGAATCTGGGTCTGTGAGGTGTCTGAGCTGGTCAGCCAACTGGATCTCCTGCTCTCACACTCTCCGAGCCAACTCACCAACAACCTCTGCAACCAGGATCAGCTTTATCCTCCTGCCCATGCAAGGTGTAGGTCCCACTATCTGCGTGCTGCAGCAGGTGAGTGACAAGGACAGTTCTCCTACTTTCATGACCTTATTGGGATCAGTTCTTCAATCCACTGCAGGTGATAAAGGTAAAAGGAAGAGGAGGGATCTCTCCCTTGCAGATGCCACCACACATCAGATGAGAGACAATGCTGGCTCTCCCACACTCATGCTCTTGGAGACAGATCATGTGAAGCCCAGCTCTACTGTGCTGCCCCAGCTAGGTGCAGGGTCTGTTCTCCTGAGTGTTGCAGCAGGTGAGGGGCATGGACTGCTCTCTTGCTTTCACGCCCCTAGGGCTAGCACTCCCGTGATGTCAAAGTGAGGGGTGGGGCCAGTTCTGCACAGCCCTCAGACATCAATATGTCTCAGGGTGGCAGATCAGACCAGGACATCCACCTGGCTTTTGGTGATAAGAAATTCCTGATGTTACTGAACCATAGACCAAGACATGGACCATGGTGGCAGTACAGGCCAGAAACCCACCATGGTCCCAGGTGGCATTAATAAACTACTCGTATAAAACTGTTCCTCATTACCCTTGAGCCTCCAGTTCTACCTCTTTTTATTGTGCCCACATCCCTCTATTTCTTTTTCTTTTCTATTTCTCTACCACTTACTTGCTCCTTTTAGGTGCATCTAGAGTCTCTGACTGTCTGTGATCATCTCAGGAGTGATCTCAGGATTGCTATGCCCTGCTTGTGCCCTGTGGCTTCAGGAAAGGGTTATCTAGGGCACTATCTGCCCCTGCTCAGGACTGTCAGGCACTTGATTCGTGGTCATTTTAGGCTAGCTATCTAGTCAGACCCTATTGCACTTGTCTGGTAGTTATCTCAGGCTCTTTTTCTAGTAATGTTAGGCTACTAATCACTCAGATGTTTGTCGATCCTCTTTGTCCTCTTTGTCCTCTTTGCCACCTTCTGATGCACATGTGACACAGCAGCCACACCTGCAATGATTCTAGCGGCAGACCTTTTAACTTTCATAAACATTTATAGACATACATATACACAAAGTACAGTCTCAATAATAAGTACTTACATCTTAAAATAAACTTTAGAAAATTATGCAAATAGTCTTGATACTTTTAATAGTACATTTGGTAGGAGGGAGGTGAATGGCCTAATATGATTATGTACATTATTAATCCAGTGCTAATATATTATCTTCAGTACAATTGTACAATATAAAAATGGAAGTATAGAATCTCTTTGAGATTATAATTCATCTCTGATTATTTTAGGAATGCATTTGCAAAAAAATTTCACCCCTGTGTGAATATGGTAGTGACTTGCATAGTATTGAAAAAATTTTGTGTCTATGTAAATGAATCAAATATTGTTTGAGACCAATGTTAATACCCTCATAAAACTCTGTACAGACTTGTTTTAGAGATTTCAACCAAATTAGAAATTAAAATTGGTTCAAAAACCCCTTGTTATCTGGGATCCTACCCCTTATTAGCCCTCTGATTAATCTGTGTTTTATTTTGATACTTGCTCCTTGTCTTATACAGTTTCTCCCATGACAGGTAATAACATTGCCAGAATTACCAGCAACTAGGTTATGGTCCACTATCAGACCCTGGACTCCTCAAATACAGGTTATAAGACTCTTAAAGCCTGTGATGATATCTTTCCATTATAAAATAAAATAGGGAGAGCTATTGGGGAACTCTGCTATTAAGGTTGTATTCTACAATGACCAGACAGCTTCCCTGAGCTTGGCATAAATGGGAGACTCCCTTTCTCATGGGTGCTTCTTTGTCTCTGCCTGATCTTATTTTTAGAGCCTGACCCCCACATCCTCTATCTGAGGAAGGTCACATAGTCCTTGATGAAATCAATGTTTCAACTTTCTTTCTCCTTATAAAAATCTGCCCAGCAGGCAAGCACCTGGAATGCCCCTCCATGCAAATGAGGCACCCCCAGAACCTTAAACCTTAACCAATGTAAATTCACCTGAAAAGTGCCTTCCCACTCTCCACAGTTTGTATAGCCCTTGTTCACCCTGAATGAAATATATGCACCAGTTCTTTCACTGAATAATGTCTAAAAGGGCTGTAACATAGTAATTCTTGGAGGAGCCTATCCCAACTCACTTGCAGCCAGACCAAGGTCCTGTTGACCTATTGATTCCTGGCTCCACATCATCCTTTCTTGCCTGGTATACACCTGGACACTCCAGGAGAGGAAGCATAAAGCAGAAGTGTGTGTGTGTGTGTGTGTGTGTGTGTGTGTGTGTGTGTGTGTAGATAATCATGTATAAGCTAAGCTAACCATCCTCACACAGACTGGCTGGATTGCTTTTCTTTTGGAAGGTTGACAATTGTTTCTCATGTCCTAAGAAAAGGAAAAAAGAAGACTTGGGAAGTGAGAGACTCTCAGGACTCAAAGGGAGGGACTTTAGATGAAAATGCCCTCCAGTGGGGAGAGGGAACTTGTAGAGTCCACCTCCAGTAGAAAGACAGGACATAAGTGGAGGGATGGGATTGCCATACCACAGTAAAAAAACTCTGACCCAGAATTGTTCCTGTCTGAAATAACTATAGGGACAAAAATGGAGAAGAGCTGGAGGAAAAGGAGGGCCAGTGACAGATTCAAATTGGGATCCAGCTCAAGGGGAGGTCCTCAAGGCCTGACACTATCACTGGTGCCATGGTGTGCTTACGAACAGCAGCTTAGCATGACGGTCTTCCAAAAGGCTCAACAAGCAGCTGAAAGAGTCAGATGCAGCTATTTACACCAAACCAGTGGACAGAAGCCAGTGGTTTTATGGTTAATTAGGGAAAAGCTGGAAGAAGCTGAGGAGGAGAGCGACCCTATAGAAGGACCAACAGTCTCAACTAACTTGGACCCTTGAGATCTCTCAGACACTGAGCCACCAACCAGGCAACATATACCAGCCGATATGAGGCCCTCAACACAAATACAGCAGAGGAATCCCTGGTTTGAACTCAGTGAGAGAAGATGAACCTAACTGTCAAGAGACATGAGGCCCCAGGGAGTGGGGAGGTCTGATGAGGTGGGAATGTGGGGGTGGGGACAACCTCTTGGAGACCAGGGGGGAGAGGAGGGAGGAGAAGGTGGAATGAAGAACAGTCAGAGGGCAGACTGGAGGGATATAAAGATTGGACTGTAAAAAAAAAAAAAAGATTATTTTTTAAAAAGGAAAAAAAAAAAAACTGAGGAAATAGAGAGCCGGCTTCTCTCCATAATGAACATAGTATTTTATTTTTTTAACACATAACAGAGTGCTTTATTATTAGTTGTGTAAAATCGATTTCTTTTTTTTTTTAGCAGATCTTTATCTATTGTTAAAGTTTAACAAAAAATGTTAAAATCTGTAGAATTTAGAACTATGACTAAGCAAAATAACTTGCATATTGAGAACTATGAATTGGACCTTTCTGGAGAGGAATATTTACCAGATAAACCTGTGACTCACAGAGAAAATTCATTCATATTTCCTCAATGTTATACCATGCACCTTCAGTAATTAATTACTAAATACTAAAATTAGTGTTACTAATACTAAAAGAACAACATTGAGAATCATATATAATCATTCCTGTTTACAATTATGATTAATTTCCTGTACTTGTTTCTAAAACAGCTTTCTTAGATCTGCCTCAAAGTTTTGTCTATTCTGTATATATTTTGGTGTATGTTTATATCTTATACATTTCACATAATCTATGTCTGTAGTCATCATTTTGTTTTCAGTTCATGTGATCACACAAATGATCTGTATTTGACATTGTTAGACACCTTGGCACATGTTTTATATGTTTTTATGATATATAATTTTATTAATTCTTTTAGATTACATACATTATATTTTGATCATATTCAATTTCCTTCAATTCTTTCCATATCTACTCCAAAGTCCATACTCATCTAAGTTTGTATCCTCATGCTTTTAAAGCCTACCCAGTCCAGTTTGTGCTACTCTGGGGTATGTCATAATCCACTGGAGCATGTTTCAACTACAAGAGGCCACTTTCTTAAAGAAAACTAAATTTCCCATTCCTGAAACTATCAATTACCAATAGCCTTTCATACTGATGTGAACCTAAACAGAAGAAAAACTCAAATCCTTTCTTCATAAATGAAGAATAAGTATGTCTACAATCAACTTTTGTTCAAAATAGTGCTTGAAATTACAGCAAGACATGTTGGATAAATGAAGGCCATCGAGGCTAAATTTGTAAGAAAGGAAGAATTCAAAGTATTTTTATTTGTAGATGATATTATTTGACATAAAATGCTCTAAAATTTCTACCAGAAAACTCCTACAGCTGATAAACATTCATCCAAGGAGCAGGATGTAAAAATTAATATACACAAAAAGATAGTATCCTTTCTCTATACAAATGGCAGATATACTGAGGAACAAATCATGAAAAATACCATTAACAATAGTCCTTAAACTATTGTGGAATAAATCTAAAAAGTGAAATATTTGTACAGTGAAAAATTTAAGACACTGAGAAAAAAATTGAAGAAACTACCAGAAGATGAAAGGACTTTTCATACTCATGTATTGGTAGGGTTAGTATTCTGAAAATGCCATTTTGTCAAAAGCAATTTCCAGATTTAGTGCAATTTCAATCAATTATGTCTTTATACATAAGACACATGTGTTGGAGGGTATTTATCTGAAACTATAATGCTGGGGTTCTTTTACTCTACCCTTCTAGAAATCATATAGGAGAATAGAAACTATTCCTGTGCCAATAATTCTAGGCCTTGTGTGCCCAAAGCCTGGAGTGTGGACTAACCTGATGGGACACATAACAGAGTCTAACATTTCACTGTCCTGATAAATACTTCGGTGTCCCAGTCCAATGCAATGGGTTTACATGTCCTGAGGAATATGGAATTGTAGTATAACAAGCTAAGATCACTAAAAAGTAATCTGTCCAAAGATCTCCAACTGTATCTCAGTTCATCTGCACATATATAAATTTATAAATTTTAGAAAATCCTGCATATATACCAGTATATTTTGGTTTACCATTATTTCTTCTCCAGTAATATCACTAATATTTCTTTTAAAATTATTTACATATTAGAAAATGCTGACAATTATTTCTCATGTTTTCTCTTTAATGGTTTGTAGCATATAGTTTAAAAAGTTGACAGTTTTGCATTACTGGAATGTTTACATGTTCTGTAAACAGAATATTAAATTCTACAATACATAGGTATATAATTACATCTGAAGAATTTAAAGACTTTTATGAGAAGAAATACCACGCTTCATGAAGCTATTACGGCATTAAGCACCATGTTTTGCTAACCTGTGTAGAGTGCAGAGGTAACAGGTATATCAGGAGCTGGACAATGGCAGAGAATGCATACAGAGAATTTTCAAGGCTCCTGAGATATTAGCACATGACTATTTTCAGATGAAAATATTTAAGTACTGGAATAACCCACTAAAGTTATTTAGTAGCAAACAAACGTTTCCATTATTTGCAATTAAAAATAGTGTTGAATAAAGAGAAACAAACACAGTTATGTTTATTAAAGATTCTTTTAAGATAGCCAGGAAGAGCACAGCAATTATGTTTGCTTACTTCGACAGACTGTGCATCCTTTCCAAAAGGGACTTCAGGATCCTCAGTTACCTACTCATTGTCAGAACTTTCTTCAGCCCCAGAGTTCTTCTCAGTGCCCCTTTTACTTCCTTGTTCCTTAAGCTATAGATGATGGGGTTCAGCATGGATGTCACTGCTGTGTAGAAGAGGGCCAAGAGTTTATCCACTTCTGGAGAGTGGTTAGACTTGGGCCTCAAATAGGTGGCAGATGTTGAGCCATAGAAGAGTGTGACTACAAGTAGGTGGGAGGAACAGGTGGAGAGAGCTTTATGGCGCCCCTCAGGTGAAGGCATCACCAGCACTGCAACCAGAATTCTCACATAGGAAGAAATGATCAGCAAAAAAGGACTAAATATGCAGAGGACTGCTGCCACAAAGATGGCAGCTTCATTTTGGGATGTATCTCCACAGGCAAGTGCCAGGACAGGTGGAAGGTCACAGAAGAAGTGGTCTATCTCACACGGTCCACAGAAGTCCAAGGAGAAAATAAAATTGGTTTGTCCCAACCCTACAATACATCCCATTCCCCATGAAACTATTGCCAAATGGGCACATACCCCACGACTCATTCGAGTTGCATAGTGGAGTGGGGAGCATATGGCCATGTAGCGGTCAAAGGCCATAGCTGCCAGTAGGCAGCACTCAGTTATACCAAAGAATATGAAGAAAAACATCTGTGTGGCACATCCCTCCCGAGAGATCCCTCGGGCCTCACTTACAAGGCTCTGCAACATCTTCGGTATGACAGAGCAAGTGTAGCCAATTTCCAGGAGAGACAAGTTGGCCAGAAAGAAGTACATGGGGGTGTGTAGGGCTGGACTGGTGCAGATGGCAAGGGCTATGAGTGCATTTCCTGTCAGTGATACTAAGAACATGAGGAGGATGAGGGTGAACAGGAGGAAGCATTCTCCAGAGACTTCAGAGAACTTGGCAAATACAAAGCGTTTCACAGACAAGCTATTTTCCTGCCACAGAGAGCAGTTGATACTCATCTCCTGAAAAAGGACAGAAAATCATTACAACAATTCTTGCAGATGGGGGAAATTGCTCACTTTGTCTATCTGTCTCTCTCCCACTCCCCAAATCTCTCTCCCTCCCTCTTGTGTGTGTGTATGTGTGTGTATGTGTGTGTGTGTGTGTGTAGTGTGTAAAATATATGGACATACATGTGCCTGTAACATTCAAATACCGTTTTCAACTATCTTTCCTGGTTAGTCTTATTTTTTGAAACTCAGTCTGTTACTTGACCTGGAGTTACTT
>NW_022196909.1:52544372-52545373 GCF_008632895.1 Mastomys coucha | reverse complement strand
GAAAAGGTTATTAGGAGGCTCACCCCTAACTTCCCATTTTTCCCACAATCACTCACCAAAGGACCATTGTCACCAGCTGAGTAACACTTTAGCTTGACACAATAGAAATTGTTTGATTACTTAACTAGATTAAGGTGCACTATGTAATGAAGGTCTCCACATCTCAGTATTGTGATGTTGATTTCCCATGGACTTAAGCTATTTTCTGAGAAAGAAACCATGTTTCTGAGCTGACTATGACACTCCTAGGACATGGAGATGTTAAATAAAATAACAGCAAGAACTCAACAGTGCTTTAAGTATCAGTTGTTCATTTTACACTTTAGTTCACTTTCTCTAAGTCCAGTATTGACAACTTAGCTGTAACACGTACCTTCAATCCCAGCACGAGATGGGTGAATTACTCCTTTTGCTTCTGTTTAGCCACCTTCGGGCTTTCTCTGTGCCCTCTGCTTACTACATTTTCATTATCATCTTTAAGACTGTGCATTAAAAAAAAAACCCTTTGTTGCAGTAAAGAATCACATTTGAGGTCAGGAGGTCTGTGAATCCCACGAGAGAACACTAAGTCCTTTGAGGCAATAAATCATCACACACACACATACACACACACACACACACACACACACGACATGAAAGATGATAGATACAGAAATGTAAATAAATAGGTGATAGGTAGGTAAATAGATGATATAGATAGATAGATAGATAGATAGATAGATAGATAGATAGATAGAGATAGAGGTTACAATATTCACACATTGATATATTTGAGATTTCCACATTCTTGAAAACAATGGTTAAAAATGTATTTTACTACTATCCTCTATATTCAGAGATCAGATTCTCTCATTCTCCCTGGGAGAGTTTGGAATTTTTTCTCACTGAAGAATGTCAGGAGGCAGTCTGAGTCTCCTCTTGAGCTTCAGACTGGACAGCTCTGTTGGAGTTTGCAGACAAATGCTGATTTGGAAGGAAAAGAAGTAAATGTAATTGGTGAA
>NW_022196909.1:52543118-52543581 GCF_008632895.1 Mastomys coucha | reverse complement strand
AATAAGAACTTATACATGAATTGTTATAACTCCATTTAGTTTGAGAACATATCTCAGCTTCTCTTGTAGCTAGGGGCATCAATAACTAATTCTGGGCAATAGGATGAAAGGTACAATTAATTAAATTCCATCATATTTGTTGATTGTCTCATTTTTTGCTTTATTTATTATTTATTTATTTATTAGTAAAACCTTATTTAGGGTGAACAATCCTACAGATCTATTCATACAAAATCCTAAGCTAGGGCTTGAGAAAAGGCTCAGCAGGGAAAGCGGCAGAGTGTGCATTCTACTCTAGCACCCATATTCAGCTCCAGAAAATCTGTTGCTTCTGGACCCTAGGCACCCTTATTTATGTGCAAATAATTACCACCTCTCTACCTCTCTGTCGTCTCTCTGTCTCCCTGTCTCCCCTCCCCATCCAATTTCACTAACTTAAGAGCAAGGTCATAAGCCAGAGGTG
>NW_022196909.1:52537485-52542271 GCF_008632895.1 Mastomys coucha | reverse complement strand
AGTTTTTATCTATGCCATATGCCCTACTTTCTCTTCTAGTAATGGCAGGGTATGTGGTCTTATGTTGAGGTCTTTGATCCACATGAAATTGTGTTTTGTGCAGCATAAAAGACAAGGTTTGAGTTCCACTTTCTTCTGCATTATAAAGTCCAGTTTCTCCAATACCATTGTTAAAGACTCTTCCCTTCTTCCTGTGTACATATTCTCTGTACCTTTGTAAAGTGCAAATCAAGTGGCTATAGGAGCATGGGCTTATAGCTGAGTCTTCAGTACTATTCTATTTTTATCTGTCTGGTTTTGTGCCAGTATCATACTGCTTTTATTACTATAGCTATGTAGCATTATATGAAGTCAGTTATGATGATATTTAATTTTTTAAGGAATTGCTTTTGCTAATCTCAAACATTTGTATCTCTACAAAAACTTTTGGATTTTTTTCTATCTATGAAGAATGGCATTTTGTCTATGAAAATGCATAATAATAGCATCTTGATTATAGTTGCTTTGGATTTATAGATGGCTTTTGTAAGGTGGCTCTTTTCACAATATTGGTTCTTTGAATCCATGAGCACAGAAAGCCTTCTACCTTCTATTATCTTCTTTAATTTCTTGATTTAAAGCCTTAAATTATTTTATTGTACAGGACTTTCATTTTGTTGATTAGGTTTATTTCCATATTTTTTAGGGGTGGTTGTGTATGTGATTGTTTTCCTGACTTCTCTTTCAATCTATTTTTCATTAGTACATAAATAGGCTATTGGTTTTTGTATGCCATTTTTGTGTTTTGAATCTTTGTTGAAAGTGCTTAAAAACTACCTATGGGTTTTGGTAGAACACTACTGTACAGCAAAGGAAACTATGAAGCAAATGAGTATGTAGCCCACATAATGTGACAATATTCTTTGTCATCTATTCTTAAGACAGAGGATTAGTGTCTAGAACAGAGTTTCTCAACTTTCCTAATACTGCCACTTTTTAATACAGTTCATCATGTTGTGGCAACACCCCAACCATAAAATTATTTTGTTGCTACTTCATAACTGTAATTTTGCTACTGTTATGAGTCTTAATGCAAATATCTGATATGCAGGATATCTGATATGCAACCTTCGAGAGGGTCAAACCCACAGATTGAGAACCACTAGTCTAGGATATACAAAGAATTAAAAATAAAAGTGGTGCACGCCTTTAATCCCAGCACTTGGGATGCAGAGACAGGTGGATTTCTGAGTTCGAGGCCAGCCCTGTCTACAGAGTGAGTCCAGGGCAGCCAGGACTACACAGACAAACCCTGTTACATCCCCTCTTCACATGAGTTATCCATCGGATTCCTGGCAGCCTCTGTTTGGGGGCTAACACCTGGGAGCTAAGACAGATGCTCTCTGTTGAATGTTTGTTTGTCTCTGAAGAAGCCGCCTGACCACGCCCACCACCTGAGTATGCCAGCCAGCCAGCAGCCTGAAGATCTTCTGAACCTGGGGACTTTGGCACCTGAACTTTCTTTGTAGTGTAATCTAGAGACTTGTTTTCAGTTTCTCCTGTGACTATAAAAACCCTGGTTTATTCTCAGTAAAGTGGAGACTTGATTGGGATGCAACTTGGCTTCATGTTTTCTCTTTGCATTTCAAACCTTCTATTTCAGGTCCTTTATTCCCTCCAGGCTGAGTAGAACCCCGTTCGTGAAACTGCAGGCAGTTTCAAAACCCTGTGTAGAAAAACAAAAAAATAAAAAAATTAAATAAATAAATAAATAAATAAAAGTCTAAACATTAAGATAACAATGTGCTTTTGCCCTCAATATCTTGCCTATTATCTACCCCTGATTATCTACAATCTTTGGCGAATTGTGCTGTCCCTTGCACTCCATTTAATGACCTACAATTCTACTTGCATTCCTGAGAACCTGCTAGCACCAGGGACATCCAGCTCTGCCTGCATCCTCAGAGACCTACTGGCACCAGGGACAAGCAAGTGAGGCTTCTCTCCCCATTACTCTGTCTGTCAGGTTTTACCTGGAGCACACCTCACAGCAGTGAACTATGCCCTATCCCCTGAGCTCAATCTTCTAGCCCACAGCTCTGGCTGCATTCCTGGATGCCCATAGACACCAGAGACATCCAGTTGAGACCTCCCCAACTGCAATCTCCTGCTTGCCACAGTATTGGTGAGCCCTGCTCCCTCCACTCCATTTTCTGTCCCACAGTTCTCCCAACATTTCTGGAAGCCTGCAGCACCAGGGACATCCAGATAAGATCTTTGCCCCATCCCTATATCCTGCCTGTTGGTTCCTCCTGGGAGCACACCCAGCAGCTCTAAGTTGTGCTCTATACCCTGCATACTATTTTCTGATACTCAACTCTGCCTGCATTCTCTGAAGCCTTCAGGAACCAGAAACAACTAGGTAAAACCTCTCCCCAATTCACTGCCTACAAGTCTCCCTAAAGCAAAAACAACAGCTATAAACTGCATTCAGTCCCCTGTACTCCATTTTCCATTGCACAACTCTCCCTGGATTAGCTGGAGACCTTCCTACAACAGGGACAACCAGATGACTAAAGGTCAGCTTAAGAACACAATTAACAAGAGCCAATCATACCAATACATCGCATCAAAGCCTGTATAACCTGGAAAACAGAGTTGAAGAATAAGAAAAGCTTATAAAGCTGTCAGAGGCCCTTAAAGGGGAGATAGATAAATCCCTTAAAGGAAGACAGGAAAATACAATCAAACAGGTGAAGAAGATGAATAAAAATGTTCAAGATGTGAAAATGGAAATAGCAACAATAAAGAAAACACAAACTGAGAGAATCATGGAGATGGAGAACCTAGGTTAAAAAATAGGAACAACAGATGTAAGCATCACCAACAGAATATTAGAGGTAGAAGATCAAATCCAAGGTGAAGAAGATAAAATAGAAGAAATCAATACATTGATCAAAGAAAATATTACTTCTAAATGTTTTTACATAAAACATCTAGGAATTATGTGACAATAACCTTAGACACCAACCTAAGGGTAATAGAAATAGAAGAAGGTGATTCTCAGTGCAAAGACAAAGAAAACATTTACAACAAAATCATATTAAAAAAAACTCCCATCCTAAAGAAAGAGATACTTAGAAAAATAAAAGAACCTTACAGAATACTAAATAGATTTGACCAGAAAAGAAGCTCCTCCTGCCACATAACAATCAAAACACTAAGTGTACAAAACAAAGAAAGAATATTAAAAGCTAAGATTAAAGACCACGTAACTATAAAGGTAGACCTATCAGAATAACACCCAAACAGCAGAGATTCTAATAGCCAGAAGGGCCTGGGAAGATGTCTTGCAGTCTCTAAGATACCACAGATTCTAAACTGAGACTACTATATCCAGTAAAACTTTTGATCACCATAGATGAAAAAAATCAGCATATTTCATGACAAAACCAAATTTATCCAATACCTATCCACAAATCCAGCCCTCTAGAAGGTACTCATGTTAATGATTCAACAGCATATATGAAAACGCTAGAACAAAAAGTAGCAAACACATCCAAAAGGAGTAGATAGTAAGAAATAATCAGCCAGGCAGTGATGGTGCACGCCTTTAATACCAGCACTTGGGAGGCAGAGGCAAGAGGATTTCTGAGTTCGAGGCCAGCCTGGTCTACAGAGTGAGTTACAGGACAGCCAGGGCTATTCAGAGAATCCCGTTTCAAAAAAACAAAACAAAACAAAACAAAACAAAACAAAAAAAAACAAAACACAAAACAAAACATAAAAAAAAAAACCAGAAATAATAAAAATTCAGAGTTGAAATCAATAAATTAGAAACAAAGAATAATAGAAAGAATCAAGAAAAGAGAGAACTGGCTCTTTCAGAAAATCAGCAACACAGACCAATCCTTAGCCAAACTAACTAAAAGGCAATATATATATATATATATATATATATATATATAAATTAATAAAATAAAAGTGGGATATAACACAAGACATACAATAAATTCAAAGAATTATTAGGTCTTACTCCAAAAACATGTACTTCACAAAGTTTGAAAAATCTAAATGAAATAGATGGTGTTCTTGATAAATACCACTTACCCCAGCTAAATCAAAATCATGTAAACAATTTAAATATAACCCCTAACAGAGTAGAAGCAGCCATTAAAAACAAATCTCCCAACTGGGCATTGGTTCCTTCCAGTCTGTCTGGGCCGGTACCTTAAGCAGACCTTGGGCCCAAATTTTGCAGCCAGTTTCACAGCATCCAGATGTAGCTCCCCTCCCAGGCACTCTGATATGCCCAAGATCAGAGGTCTGAGGTGAAGAGGATACATCTGTCCCAACACTGGGAGTGACTGGGACTTGCAGGACCGAGGCACACAGGAACCCCGTCAGCCCAGTGGCTCTGGTTGCTTCCAGTCTGTCTGGGCCAATGCCCTGAGCAGTCCTTGGGCAAAAACTCCACAGCCAGTCCACAAAACCAAGAGGAAGCTCCACTCTCAGGCACTCTAACAAGCCTAGGATCGCAGGATCCAAAAATCACAGGATCACAGAGACAGCTTGACTCTAAGGAGTTCTGACACAACCAGGATCACAGGAAGGACTGACTCCAGTCAGATTTAGCCAGGGCAGGTAGGACTAGAGATAACCAGATGGTGGGGGCCAAGCATCATGAAATAAGCAACACAAACCAAGGTTACTTTGCATTATCAGAACCCAATTCTCTCACCATAGCAAGTCCTAGATACAACATAACACCGGAAAAGCAAGATTCAGATCTAAAATCACTTCTCAT
>NW_022196909.1:52535450-52536528 GCF_008632895.1 Mastomys coucha | reverse complement strand
ACATAATATCTTTCCATAAATCAAGCCCTACAAAGGATAATAGATGGAAAACATCAACATAAGGAACAAAATTACACCCTAGAAGAAGAAAGTAACCTTTCAACAAATCCACAGAAACCTAATTCCACCTTTTACAACAAAAACAACAGGAAGTAACAATTACTTTTTCTTAATGTCTTAATATATAAATTAATATTACCAACATATCCTAATTATCTGAAGTCCAAAATTATGAGAAATTAGAAATTTGTTGACTGTCATCCAGTGGTCTCTCTAATTTGGTAATTGGAGAAATAGGTCCAATATTGTATAATCCATTTATACTTTCTTCTTGTTTGTATGTGTAAGTGTCTTGCTGTGTACCAAATAATGGTCTTGAAATCATGCTTCTCCTATCTCAGCCTCTCTATTAGTAGTATTGTTTATTTCATGTTTTTACACTATGCCTTTTTTTTTTCAGAACAGCTTACATATTTCAAAAGTATTTATACAGCCAAAAGAAATGTAGACAATTATCTTGGGAGGTGGCTTGTATGAGAACAACAAAGAGTGAGACTGAATGCTTTGCTTGATGTTTGTAACTATTGCATCAATTTTGAAGAAGAGGACTTTATGAGTTACTCTTTCTCTGAGATGAATACTTTTCAAAATCATCACAGCTAGTGAACCAGATTCTTACCCTCACCTAATGTCTGTGCCACCCTCCAAGCAGAACCATTGTTCATTGAAACAGTTGGTGAATGACTTTATGGATAGACCATCTTAATACACACAACATTTCTTAAATGAATGTAACCTGTTCCCTGTGGGCTGAGAATAAAGTCACTCACTCAAGTCAAATAGCTTTGACCATAGCAGGAAGTCTGTATGCAAAAATCGTGCCTACAATTCATTCCTTGGTGCAGCAGAACTGTCAGCTCTCAGCTACAATGGAGATAAAATCTTTTGGTGATGTGAGGGTCATTGAAGTATAGCCTTATTACAATGCAATCTAATGTCTAAAAACTGTTCTTATGCCAGGCGGTGGTGGCGCACGCCTTTAATCCCAGCACTTGGGAGGCAGAGGCAGGTGGATTTC
>NW_022196909.1:52527647-52530586 GCF_008632895.1 Mastomys coucha | reverse complement strand
CTAGCTAAGACTACTAGCAAAAGAGAATATGTAACTTGAAATGGCCACCTCTTATAAGTAGAAAAGACGTCCAATGGAGGAATGGGGCTACCTACCCACCCAAAAACCTTTAACCCAAAAGTTTTCTTGCCTACAATATGTGCAGGGATAATGATGGAGCAGAAATTGATGAAAAGGCCAACCAATGACAGACCCAACTTGAGATCCATGCCATGTGAGTGAGTCTACCCTGTTGGGAGCCATTTTTGCTTACTTCTGTGAAAGCTTGCCTGTCAGAAAGAGTGAAGTCAAATGAGAGTCTGCTGCCAGATTTCCTGGACTTCTTCTACATGGAATGATAAGAGGAGATACACTTGATTCTCAAGGTGAGAGGCTGAATGTTCTATTAATCTTGGTGGAAGGAACAGGAAGGCCTCTGGATAGGAATATTCTGTGTGTGCATCAAGAATTATTTCTGAAAGCTTGTGACTTTGTTTCCCATGGCACTGTTAAGTATAAAAGCCTATGAGAAATAAACTCAGGGCTGCTGCAGTATTCACTGGATAGCCCTCCCAATTTCTTTTCTTTTCCTTTTTTTCTTAAATCTTTTAGATTTATTTATTTATTTTATGTTTGTGAGTACTCTGTAGCTGTTGTCAGATACACCAGAAGAGGGCACCAAATTCCATTAGAGATGGTTATAAGCCACCATATGGTTGTTTAGAATTGAGCTCAGGACCTCTGGAAGAGCAGTTGGTGCTCTTAACTGCTGAGTTATCTCACTAGTTTGGTATTAATATGGGTCCCCTAACAATTGGAGAAGAGACTATCTCTGACTCCACTGCCTGCCTTTGGATCACTATCCCCTAACAGGGCTGCCTTTTCTAGGCTGAAAAGGAGAAAATGTATCTAGCCCTAATTAATCTTGATAAACCAAGGCTTGTTAGTGTCCATAGGAGGCCTTCCCTTTTCTGAAGAGAAAGGAGAGAGGGGAAATGGGGGAGTGGAAGGGGAGATGGTAGAACTGGGAGTAGAGGAGAGAAGTGATGCTGCAATTGGAAAATAAAGTGAACAAATACATTATTTAATAAAAAATGATAATGCAAATTTAAAAGAGGGGTGTGTAAAACCAAACAAAAGTCTGAAAAGAAAAATTCTAGGAAATTAATTAATTTGCTAAATTAATTAATTTAATTATACTAGTTTATGATCCTACCTTACCCCAGTCATAATGACCATTATCAGGAATACAACTAATAGCAGATACTGGCTTGGATATGACAAAAAAGGGAGCTTTTATACACTGGTGGTGAGAGCCTAACCTAGTGAAGCCACTTGCAAGTCTGAAGTTTTCTCAAAGAACGAACATAGAACTATTATGTGGCCTTGAGCAAATGTTTGAAGGACTTTACAGCCTACTACAGAGACACTCATACAACTATGTTATTTAATGCTATATTCTAATAGAAAGTAGAATCAACCTAGATGCCCATCAGCAGATGAATGGAAATAAAAAGTACACAATGGAATATTCAGCTATGAAGAAAACTAAAATATCATGAAAACAGCATGTAAATAGATCGAACACCTTATACGAAGGTGGCTAACTCAGTCACAGAAAAACAAAGTCTGTAATTCCTCATTTATGTGTGGATTGTAGCAAAAACTATTTTGTCTTGTGCATTTAACTTGGAGCACACATAGAAGCCAGAAAAACAGAAAGGGGTCTCTTTTGTCAACAGTATGTTAATATGTTTTATTACAGATGACATGATGATAGAGGAATAGAAAAGATGAAGCAGGAAGGAGTTTGGGAGTTTGAAATAGGTTGGATGGCTCACAAAAACAAAGAGCATATAAAACATGTGGAAGTGTGCTATTTCATAACTCAATTTAAAATAATGAGAGAGTCATGTAACATGAAAGAAGAGAAGAAATGTTGGGAATAAAGGATTACGTGCAGATGGAGGTAAGGATGTGAAAGTTGGGATTGTTGTGGGTGGCTAAAATAAAAGAGTTGAAAAGGAATTACCCTGCATGACAGACACTTGTCATGAGCTTTTAAATAAAAAATGCAGTATAAGGCACAGGATATCTCCCTACATGTTAGTGGATTTTTAGTTGTCCATGAAACCTTCTCTCTGATAACTAGCTTACATGGAGGCAGATGATGCTATGATGGTTGATTAGAGGTAAAACATATCAACAGTCTTACCCAGTGCTGGACCATCAAAGCAGCAATACTAACTTTCCAGGCATGATGTGCTTAGTGGTGCAATAGTGGCACAACCGTTATTCAGCAAAAAATCCTGCCTTCTGATTCAGGCCTGTTACATAACAGGACATTTCTTTTTATTTTCTCCAAGTTTTTGTAGTTATTTTTATATCTTATTTTTTTCTTATTAAAAGAAGATTCCTTTCTCACATAATATATCTAGATTATGGTTTCATCTCCCTCTATTCCTCCCAGTACCTCCCCATCTCCCCAGGCAGGGCAGTCTGTGGTTGGCCTTTCCTTCAGTATCTACTCCACTCTTTGTCCCTGTATTTCCTTTAGACAGGAGCAATTCTAGGTTAAAATTTTGGAGATGGATGGGTGGCCCCATACCTCAACCAGGGCACCATGCCTAAACTCTGAGTATGGTCTCAACAGTTTAAACTGAGCTTCCTTCACTTATGACTCTAAAGTGTGTCAAGTTGACATAAAATTAGCCAACACAATTGCTCTAGCATATCTTATAGACAGAATACCATTGTAGATCAAAGAGCTTGTGGCTGGTTTAGTGTCTATGCTTCTCTTTTGGTAGTGTACAGAGAACCTTCCTGTGGCAAAGACTCTATCACATAGGGGTGAAGGTTCTCTGTAAGCATCTGCTCAACGTCTCCCTCATCAGGGAGTTGTATATATACATGTCTTCAGAAATGAGGCCTTGCTGTCAGTTTGAGGAGATCAATATATT
>NW_022196909.1:52522796-52526550 GCF_008632895.1 Mastomys coucha | reverse complement strand
GGTTTTTGGAGCTGACACTTATTAATGGGCTAGTGGTGGAGGAAGAGAGGGCCCACAAGAAGGAAAAAAGCATGCTGTTCTACCTGAATAAGCTCAGTCTCCTAAGAACAGGGACAGAGTATGAGGAGACCAAAAAAGGTAGTCTACTACAGATCTGGGAATATGGCAGGTTTCTGGTTATGGAGAAAAGGAGGGCATGTGAATGTCTGAATCTCACCTACCTGCTTCACTGGACTATTTGCTTCACAGTGCCTCCATCTACAAGCTAGGCTTCTTCAGAAGGTTGACTTTCACATCCTCCACAATGATCTGCATCTAACCTACCTGCTTCCCCAGGCTGAGTGGCCTGTGGGTTCCTGAATATTAATATTATAAGCACTATTTTAAAAACTATTAAACACTTGTTGAATCCTTTGGAACAAACTGAGCTGTCCTGCACAGCCTAGTATTCCAGGGGGACCTTCCCCCAATTTCAGTAGACCTGAGGAAACTTAACCATACAGATAAGCTTTCCTTCTCCAACACATTTTCCTTGCTTGCTGAGTCCTCTGGAGCAAGTAGAGCTGCCCTGTGCAACCTGCTATCCCAAGGGGACCTCCATTCTTTGGCCACCTCTCCCCCAACCTTCATCAGACTCACTGAGCCTCAACTATACAAGTTAGCTTCCTTTTCCTGACCCATCTTCCCTGATGGTGAGTCTTCTGGGCATGCCAAGCTGCCCTCAGATGACTGATAGCCCAGGTAGACATCCATTTCCTGACAACTCTCTGTTGAACTTCATCAGATCTGTAACAACAGAACCATATAACCTGCAGATACTAACACACACAGACTGTAGATCCGGAATGATACAGCCTAAAGATACCCATCAGAGGTTTGCCATGCCAGGACAATTGAGGTTAACACCCCTCCCTGTACCTACTACAACAAGAACATCCAAGAATCAAAGCCATCAAGATGGCTAAAGGCCCATGAAAGAATACAATCAAGAAAAGATGGGCAGTCGAGATGGCTCAGCAGGTAAGAGCACTGACTGCTCTTACAGAGGTCCTGAGTTCAGATCCCAGCAACCACATGGTGGCTCACAACCACCCATAATGTGATCGAATGCCCTCTTCTGGGGTGTCTAAAAACAACTGCAGTAAATCACACATGAGTGAGAGGGGTAGAGCGAGCGGGGCCAGGGCGAGTGGGGCTGGAGCAAGCGGGGATGGAGCAAGTGGGGCCAGCAGAGGTCCTGAGTTCAATTCCCAGCAGCCACACACATGATAGCTCACGGCAATCTGTACAGCTACAGTGTACTCATACACATAAAATTAAAAAAAAAAATAAATCTTAAAAAAAAAGAAAAACGAAGTAAAGATAGTAAACAAGAAGAAAGGCACAAGCTAGGACGCCTGAATTTCACTGAGAAGGAGGAATAAAATAGTAACAAGAGGTAGATGAAGGCAAGAAACTGGGTGATAGATGTATAGGGTAGATAATTGGGGGGGGGTACACAGGTGTAGGTAGGGACATGAGAGATGACCAGATAGCCATGAAAATGAATGGAAACCAGCAACTTATAGGAGTGAAAAGATAAGGGGCCTCTCCAGGCAGAGACAGAAACCTGGGATAAGGGAGGTGGCTCAGAATCCATGGAGGTGTCCTTAACTATGATTCATCACATTGAGGATATGGTACCTGAAGTAGTCACCTTCTGTAGCCAGGTAGGAACTCCAGTGGAGCCATAGGGCCAGCATCCCACCCATATAAATTTCAACCAAAAATTTATCCTGTCTTCAAGAAATGCTGGCATGGGGGATAGAACAGAGACTAAGTGAATGACCAACGAATCACCAGCCTAACTTGAGACTGCAAATGCTAATCCCTGTCATTATTCATGGTACTCTGCTATGTTTGCAGACAGGAGTCTAGCATGGCTGTCTTCTGAGAAGCATTACCCAGCAACTGACTCAGACAGATACAGATACCCACAGGAAAACAGTGGATGGATCTTGGGAACTCTTATGTAAAAACAGGAACAAGGATTACAGCCTGTAAGAGGATAGGAACTCCACAGGAAGACTAACAGAGTCATCTAACCTGGATCCTTAGTACTCTCAAAGACTGAGCCACCAACCAAAGAACCTATATGGGCTGGACCTAGGCCTTCCTATATATATATCTAACTGATGTGTTGCTTGGTATTCATGTGAATCCTGAACAACAGGAGTGAGGGCTATCCCAAAAGCTGTTGCCTGCATTTGGGATGTGTATTTATAACTCATCTATAAAAATTGAGGTGTTGCCTGGCCTCACAGAGACTTGAAGTATCAGAGTTGGGGGATTCACAGGGAGGACCCAACCAATTCAGAGAAGAAGGGAAGTGGGATTGGGGGAAGAGTTGTGGGATGGGGTGACTAGGTAGAGAGACAATGAGTAGGATGTAAAGTGAATTCATAAAATAATAATAACTACAAAAAGAAGAAAGATTAAAAGTCAGATAAACTGCCATAGAAACTCTTGAAATTATTTCTTACGTTGTATTTGAAATTTTAAAACACATCATATCATATCTAGACATTTTGGTGTATTGTACTATTTATACATTTTTGTATATATAGATCACAAGAGAATTCAGAGAGTTGTGGTATGTGGCACTATTTAATAAAAATACAAATATTACTGAAATAAGACCCTTTATACAGCTACTATGGCATAAAGAGACATATGCGATATATGTCTGAATAAGGAGTAGAAATCATAGGGACACCAGGTCTTAAATTTGCAAGACTTCTGAGATATAACTTGGCAATTTAGATTGACATCCTAGACTTAAACATAATGAAAAGTCTCTATATTACTGTAGTCTTTACTTGCAGTCTTTAGTATTTGACCTCATTTCAGAATTAGCACTTAGAAAATTGAGCTGGAGTAGCTGGGACCAGCGGGACCAGGCACACAGGAACTCTGCCAGCCCAGTGACTTGGGTTCCTTCAGGTCTGTCTGGGCTGGGGTCCAGAGCAGACCTTGGGCGCATGCTCCACAGCCAGTCCCACAACACCCAGAGGAAGCTCCAACCCCAGGCACTCTGACATACCTGGGATTAGAGGCACTCTAATACACTCGGGACTAGAGGTGAGCAGGAACCAACATCTGTCCCAACACTGGGAGTAGCTGGGACCAGCGGGACCAGGCACACAGGAACTCCGCCAGCCCAGTGACTTGGGTTCCTTCCAGTCTGTCTGGGCTGGGGTCCAGAGCAGACCTTGGGCGAATGCTCTGCAGCCAGTCCCACAACACCCACAGGAAGCTCCACTCCCAGGTGCTCTGACACACTCGGGACTAGAGGTGAGCAGGAACCAACATCTGTCCCAACATTGGGAGTAACTGGGACCAGCAGGACCATGCACACAGGAACTCCGCCAGCTCAGTGACTTGGGTTCCTTCCAGTCTGTCTGGGTTAGTGTTCTGAGCAGACCTTCAGCACAAGCTCTACAGCCAGTCCCACAACACACAGAGAAAGCCACACTTCCAGGTGATCTAACAAGCCCAGGATCCCAGAATCCCAGAATCACAGGATCACAGAGACTGCTTGACTCTGAGGAGTTCTGACACAACCAGGATCACAGAAAGGACAGGCTCCAGTCAGATTTAGCAAGGGCAGATAGCACTAGTTAACCAGATGGCGGGGGTGGGGAGGACAAGCGTAAGAAAATAAACAACACAAACCAAGGTTACTTGGCATCATCAGAACCCAATTCTCCTACCA
>NW_022196909.1:52519116-52521834 GCF_008632895.1 Mastomys coucha | reverse complement strand
CCTACAAAGGATAATAGTACAAACATCAACATAAGGAGCAAAACTACACCCTAGAAGAAGCAAGTAGGGAATCTTTCAACAAATCCACACAAACCTAATTGCACCTCTTACAACAAAGACAACAGGAAGTGACAATTACTTTTTAAATATATTAATTTGAAAATTAATATTAGCAACATATCCTAATCAATTGAAATCCAATAATATGAGGAATTGGAAATTTGATGATTGTCATCCAATGATCTCTCTAGTTTGGTAATTGAAGAAATAGGTCCAACATTGTAGAATCTATATACACTGCCAGCTTGTTTGTTTGTGACAGTGTCTTGCTGTGTACAACATAAGGGCCTTGAAATCTTGCTTCCCCTATCTCAGCCTCTTTATTAACAGTATTGTTTATTTCATGTTTTTACACTATACTATGGTTTTCTGAACAGCTTATATATTTCAAAAGTATTTATATACCCCAAAGAAACATAGACAATTAACTAGGGAAGTGGCTTGTAAGAGAACAGCAAAGTGAGACTGAATGCTTTGCTTGACATTTGTAACGCTTGTATCAAGTTTGAAGAAGAGGACTTTATAAGTTACTCTTTCTCTGAGATGAATGCTTTTCCAAATTATCACAGCTAATGAATCAAATTCTTACCCTCACCTAATGTCTGTGCCACCTTCCAAGCTGAACCATTGTTCATTAAAACCATTGGTGAATGACTTTATGGATAGACTATCTTAATACACACACCATTTCTTAAATGAATGTAACCTGTTCTCTGTGGGCTGAGAATAAAGTCACTCACTCAAGTTAAATAGCTTTGACCATAGCAGGAAATCTGTATCCAAAAATTGAGCCTACAATTCATTTCTTGGTGCAGCAGAACTATCAACTCTTAGCTTAGCTACGATGGAGGTAAAATCCTTTTGTGATTTGAGGGTCATTGAAATACAGCCTTATTACAATGAAACCCAATGTCTAAAAATTGTTCTTATTTTGGGCTTGTACCACAGTAAGAGCCAAGATTTTAAACTCTACTAAATACAAAACAAACAAAAAGACTTTATATATTTATGTTCATTTAAGAAAATGCTAGTGGTGATGTATTATTTTGAAGTATACAGTTAATATGTTTGGAGTTATTTAAAATTTATATTGAGAAAAATGTATTTTCACTATTGCTATAGGCAAGCATCTACATAAGACTGTTAAATTGATTGTTGTTTTATATCAAACAACTTTTATAATACTCATTTTTATTGTTATATTTTATAAATTTTAAAAATATGACAAAAAATTCCCTATCAATATGTACTACATTTGTGAATATGTACATCCAAAAAAATCAATAAACTTTAAAAAAAAAAAAGAAAATAGAGCTGAGTACAGAGATTCCTTCAAAATTACAAAGGGACACAACATAAGGCAGAGAGAAGAATGTACCAGTTTTTATTTGTTTAATCTGGCTCCTTGCTCATTCTTATTAGCTAGCAGCTCTTCATGGTTCTGTTACCCATTTATTGCCAGAACTTTCTTCAGCCCCAGAGTTCTCCTCAGTGCTGCCTTTACTTCCTTGTTCCTTAAGCTATAGATGATGGGGTTCAGCATGGATGTCACTGCTGTGTAGAAGAGGGCTAAGAGTTTGTCCATTCCTGGTAAGTGGCTAGACTTGGGCCTCAAGTAAGTAATAGATGCTGAGCCATAAAAGAGTGTGACTACAAGTAGGTGGGATGAACAGGTAGAGAGAGCTTTATGGCGCCCCTCAGGTGAAGGCATCACTAGCACTGCAACCAGAATTCTTACATAGGAATAAATGATCAGCACAAATGGGCTAGATATGCAGAGGACTGCTGCCACAAAGATTGCAGCTTCATTTTGGGATGTATCTCCACAGGCAAGTGCCAGGACGGGTGGAAGGTCACAGAAGAAGTGGTCTATCTCACACGGTCCACAGAAGTCCAAGGAGAAAATAAAATTGGTCTGCCCTAACCCTACTATACATCCCATTCCCCATGAAACTATTGCCAAATGGGCACATACCCCACGACTCATTCGGGTTGCATAGTGGAGTGGGGAGCATATGGCCATGCAGCGGTCAAATGCCATAGCTGCCAGTAGGCAGCACTCAGTTATACCAAAAAATGTGAAGAAAAACATTTGTGTGGCACATCCCTCCCGAGAGATTCCTCGGGCCTCACTTACAAGGCTCTGCAACATCTTCGGTATGACAGAGCAAGTGTAGCCAATTTCCAGGAGAGACAAGTTGGCCAGAAAGAAGTACATGGGGGTGTGTAGGGCTGGACTGGTGCAGATGGCAAGGGCTATGAGTGCATTTCCTGTCAATGATACTAAGAACATGAGGAGGATGAGGGTGAACAGGAGGAAGCATTCTCCAGAGACTTCAGAGAACTTGGCAAATACAAAGCGTTTCACAGACAAGCTGTTCTCCTGCCACAGAGAACAGTTGATACTCATCTCCTGAAAGAAAGGACAGAAAATCATTACAATAGTTCTTGTAGATGTAGTATTCACTTTGTCTATCTGTCTCTCTCCCACTCCCCAAGTCTCTCTCCCTCCCTCATGTATGTGTGTTTGTGTGTGTGTGTGTGTGTAAAATATATGGACATACATGTGCCTGTAACATTCAGATACCAATTTCAACTATCTTTCCTGGTTAGTCTTATTTTTTGAAACTCAGTCTGTTACTTGACCTGGAGTTACTT
>NW_022196909.1:52516935-52517975 GCF_008632895.1 Mastomys coucha | reverse complement strand
GAAAAGGTTATTAGGAGGCTCACCCCTAACTTCCCATTTTTCCCACAATCACTCACCAAAGGACCATTTGTCACCAGCTGAGTAACACTTTAGCTTGACACAATAGAAATTGTTGGATTACTTAACTAGATTAAGGTGCACTATGTAATGAAGGTCTCCACATCTCAGTATTGTGATGTGTTGATTTCCCATGGACTTAAGCTCTTTTCTGAGAAAGAAACCATGATTCTGAGCTGACTATGATACTCTTAGGACATGGAGATATTAAATAAAATAACAGCAAGAACCCAACAGTGTTTTGAGTATCAGTTGTTCATTTTTACACTTTATTTCACATTCTCTAAGTACAGTATTGACAACTTAGCTGTAACACATACCTTCAATCCAACACAAGATTGGAGAATTACTCCTTTTGCTTCTGTTTAGCCACCTTCGGGCTTTCTCTGTGCCCTCTGCTTACTACATTCTCATTATCATCTTTAAGACTGTGCATTAAAAAAAAACCCTTTGTTGCAGTAAAGAATCACATCTGAGGTCAGGAGGTCTGTAAATCCCACGAGAGAACACTGTGCCCTTTGAGGCAATAAATCGTCACACACACATAAACACACACACACACACACACACACACACACGATGAAAGATGATAGATACAGGAATGTAAATAAATAGGTGATAGGTAGGTGAATAGATGATATAGATAGATAGATAGATAGATAGATAGATGATATAGATAGATAGATAGATAGATAGATAGATAGATAGATAGATAGATAGATAGAGGTTATAATATTCACACATTGATATATTTGAGATTTCCACATTCTTGAAAACAATGGTTATAAATGTATTTTTCTACCATCCTCTGTATTCAGAGATCAGATTCTCTCACTCTCCCTAGGAGGGTTTGGAATTTTTTCTCACTGAAGAATGTCAGGAGGCAGTCTGAGTCTCCTCTTGAGCTTCAGACTAGACAGCTCTGTTGGAGTTTGCAGACAAATGCTGATTTGGAAGGAAAAGAAGTAAATGTAATTGGTGAA
>NW_022196909.1:52515272-52515756 GCF_008632895.1 Mastomys coucha | reverse complement strand
AATAAGAACTTATACATGAATTGTTATAACTCCATTTAGTTTGAGAACATATCTCAGCTTCTCTTGTATCTAGGTGCATCCATAATTAATTCTGGGCAATAGGATGAAAGGTACAATTAATTAAATTCCATCATATTTGTTGATTGTCTGTCTCATTTTTATTTATTTATTTATTTATTTATTTATTTATTTATTATTTATTAGTTTATTAGTAAAACCTTACTTAGGGTGAACAATCCCACAGATCTATTCATACAAAATCCTAAGCTAGGGATTGAGAAAAGGCTCAGCAGGGAAAGCTGCAGAGTGTGTCCATTCTACTCTAGCACCCATATCCAGCTCTAGAAAATCTGTTGCTTCTGCACCATAGGCACCCTTATGTATGTGCACATAATTACCACCTCTCTTCCTCTCTACCTCTCTGTCTCTCTGTCTCTCTGTGTCTCTGTCTCTGTCTGTCTCCCTGTCTCCCCTCCCCATCCAA
>NW_022196909.1:52508457-52515262 GCF_008632895.1 Mastomys coucha | reverse complement strand
TTTGATCTACATGGAACTGTGTTTTGTGCAGCATAAAAGATAAGGTTTGAGTTCCACTTTCTTCTGCATTATAAAGTCCAGTTTCTCCAATACAATTGTTAAAGATTCTTCCCTTCTTTCTGTGTACATATTCTTTGCACCTTTGTAAAGTGCAAATGAAGTGGCTATAGGAGCATGGGCTTATAGCTGAGTCTTCAGTACTATTCTATTTTTATCTGTATGGTTTTGTGCCAGTATCATACTGTTTTTATTACTATAGCTATGTAGTATTTTATGAAGTCAGTTATGATGATATTTAACTTTTTAAGGAATTGCTTTTGCTAATCTCAAACATTTGTATCTCTACAAAAACTTTTGGATTTTTTTCTGTCTATGAAGAATGGCATTTTGTCTATGAAAATGCATAAGAATAGCATCTTGATTATAGTTGCTTTGGATTTATAGATGGCTTTTGTAAGATGGCTCTTCTCACAATATTGGTTCTTTGAATCCATGAGCACAGAAAGCCTTCTACCTTCTATTATCTTCTTTAATTTCTTGATTTAAAGCCTTAAATTATTTTATTGTACAGGACTTTCATTTTGTTGATTAGGTTTATTTCCATATTTTTTAGGGGTGGCTGTGTATGTGATTGTTTTCCTGACTTCTCTTTCAATCTATTTTTCATTAGTACATAAATAGGCTATTGGTTTTTGTATGCCATTTTTGTGTTTTGAATCTTTGCTGAAAGTGCTTAAAAAATACATATGGGTTTTGGTAGAACATGAACACTACTGTACAGCAAAGGAAACTATGAAGCAAATGAATATGTACCCCACAGAATGTGACAACATTCTTTGTCATCTATTCATAAGACAGAGGATCAGTGTCTAGAACAGCGTTTCTCAACTTTCCTAATACTGCCACTCTTTAATACAGCTCATCATGTTGTGGCAACACCCCAACCATAAAATTATTTTGTTGCTATATCATAACTGTAATTTTGCTACTGTTATGAGTCTTAATGCAAATATCTGATATGCAGGATATCTGATATGCAACCTTCGAGAGGGTCAAACCCACAGATTGAGAACCACTAGTCTAGGATATACAAAGAATTAAAAATAAAAGTGGTGCACGCCTTTAATCCCAGCACTTGGGAAGCAGAGGCAGGTGGATTTCTGAGTTCGAGGCCAGCCTGGTCTACAGAGTGAGTCCAGGACAGCTAGGAATACACAGAGAAACCCTGTCTCAAAAAAACAAAATAAATAAATAAATAAATAAATAAAGTCTAAACACTAAGATAACAATGTGCTTTTGCCCTCGATATCTTGCGTATCATCTACCTCTGATTATCTACAATCTTTGATGAATTGTGCTTTCCATTGCACTCCATTTAATGACTTACGATTCTACTTGCATTCCTGAGTACATGCTAGCACCAGGGACATCCAGCTCTGCCTGCATCCTCAGAGACCTACTGGCACCAGGGACAAGCAAGTGAGGCTTCTCTCCCCATTACTCTGTCAGGTTCTACCTGGAGCACACCTCGCTGCAGTGAACTATGCCCTATCTCCTGAGCTCAATCTTCTAGCCCACAGCTCTGGCTGCATTCCTGGAGGCCCATAGGCACCAGAGACATCCAGTTGAGACCTTCCCAACTGCAATCTCCTGCTTGCTACAGTATTGGTGAACCCTCCTCCCTGCACTCCATTTTCTGTCCCACAGCTCTCCCAACATTTCTGGAAGCCTGCAGCACCAGGGACATCCAGATAAGACACTTGCCCCTACCCCTATCCCCTGCTTGTTTGTTCCTCCTGGGAGCACACCCAGCAGCTCTAAGTTATGCTCTATACCCTGCATACTATTTTCTGATACTCAACTCTTCCTGCATTCTTTGAGGCCTTCAGGCACCAGAAACAACCAGGTAAAACCCTCCCTCCCAGTTCCCTGCCTACAAGCCTCCCTAAAGCAAATACAACAGCTAGAAATTGCATTCAGTCCCCTGTGCTCCATTTTCCATTGAACAACTCTCCCTAGATTAGATGGAGGTCTTCCTACAACAGGGACAACCAGATGACTAAAGGTCAGCTTAAGAACACAATTAACAAGAGCCAATCATACCAATACATCGCATCAAAGCCTGTATAACCTGGAAAACAGAGTTGAAGAATAAGAAAAGCTTATAAAGCTGACAGAGGCCCTTAAAGGGGAGATAGATAAATCCCTTAAAGAAAGACAGGAAAATACAATCAAACAGGTGAAGAAGATGAATAAAAATGTTCAAGATGTGAAAATGGAAATAGCAACAATAAAGAAAAACACAAACTGAGAGAATCATGGAGATGGAGAACCTAGGTTAAAAAATAGGAACAGATGCAAGCATCACCAACAGAATATTAGAGGTAGAAGATCAAATCCAAGGTGAAGAAGATAAAATAGAAGAAATCAATACATTGATCAAAGAAAATATTACTTCTAAATGTTTTTACATAAAACATCTAGGAATTCTGTGACAATAACCTTAGACATCAACCTAAGAGCAATAGAAATAGAAGAAGGTGATTCTCAGTGCAAAGACATAGAAAACATTTACAACAAAATCATATTAAAAAATTTCCCATCCTAAAGAGAGAGATACTTACAAAAGTAAAAGAACCTTACAGAATACTAAATAGATTTGACCAGAAAAGAAGCTCCTCCTGCCACATAACAATCAAAACACTAAGTGTACAAAACAAAGAAAGAATATTAAAAGCTAAGATTAAAGACCATGTAACTATAAAGGCAGGCCTATCAGAGTAACACCCAAACAGCAGAGACTAAAAGCCAGAAGGGCCTGGGAAGATGTCTTGTAGTGTCTAAGATACCACAGATTCCAAACTGAGACTACTATATCCAGTAAAACTTTTGATCACCATAAATGAAAAAATCAGCATATTTAATGACAAAACCAAATTTAACCAATACCTATCCACAAATCCAGCCCTCTAGAAAGTACTCATGCTAATGACTCAACAGCATATATGAAAACACTAGAACAAAAAGTAGCAAACACACCCAAAAGGAGTAGATGGTAAGAAATAATCACCCGGGCAGTGGTGGTGCACGCCTTTAATACCAGCACTTGGGAGGCAGAGGCAAGAGGATTTCTGATGAGTCCAGCCTGGTCTCCAGAGTGAGTTCCAGGACAGCCAAGGCTATACAGAAAATCCTGTCTCAAAAAAACACAAAACAAAACAAAACAAAAACAAAAACAAAACATAACAAAAAACCCCAGAAATAATCAAATTCAGAGTTGAAATCAATAAATTAGAAACAAGGAATAATAGAAAGAATCAAGAAAACAAAGAGAGAACTGGCTCTTTCAGAAAATCAGCAACACAGACCAATCCTTAGCCAAATTAACAAAAAGGCAAAGAAAAAAATATATAAATTAATAAAATCAAAAGTGAAAAGGGAGATATAATACCAGACATGGAATAAATTCAAAGAATTATTAGGTCTTACTCCAAAAACATGTACTTCACAAAGTTTGAAAAATCTAAATGAAATAGATGGTGTTCTTGATAAATACCACTTACCCCAGCTAAATCAAAATCATGTAAACAATTTAAATATAACCCCTAACGGAGTAGCAGCAGTCATTAAAAACAAATCCCCCAACCGGGCATTGGTTCCTTCCAGTCTATCTGGGCCGGTACCCTAAGCAGATCTTGGGCCCAAATTTTGCAGCCAGTTTCAGAGCATCCAGACGTGGCTCCCCTCCCACGTACTCTGATATGCCCAGGATCAGAGGTCTGAGGTGAAGAGGATACATCTGTCCCAACACCGGGAGGGGCTGGGACTTGACAGGACCCAGACACACAGGAACCCAGTCAGCCCAGTGGCTCTGGTTGCTTCCAGTCTGTCTGGGCCAATGCCCTGAGCAGTCCTTGGGCAAAAACTCCACAGCCAGTCCACAAAACCAAGAGGAAGCTCCACTGTCAGACACTCTAACAAGCCAAGGATCACAGGATCCCAAAATTATAAGATCACAGAGACAGCTTGACTCTAAGGAGTTCTGATACAACCAGGATCACAGGAAGGACAGGCTCCAGTCAGATTTAGCAAGGGCAGGTAGCACTAGAGATAACCAGATGGTGGGGGCCAAGCATCATGAAATAAGCAACACAAACCAGGGTTACTTTGCATCATCAGAACCCAATTCTCTCACCATAGCAAGTCCTAGATACAACATAACACTGGAAAAGCAAGATTTAGATATAAAATCACTTATCATGATGATGATACAGGACCTTAAGAAAGACATAAATAGCACCCTCAAAGAAATACAGGAGAACACAGGTAAAGAGCTAGAAGCCCTTCAAAGAGGAAACACAAAAATCCCTTAAAGAAGTACAGGAGAACACAATCAAACAGGTGAAGGAAATGAACAAAACCATCCAGAATCTAAAAATGGAAATAGAAACAATAAAGAAATCAGAAAGAGAGACAACCCTGGAGATAGAAAACCTATGAACAAAATCAGGAGTCATAGATGCAAGCATCACCAACAGAATACAAGAGATAGAAGAGATGATCTCAGGTACAGAAGACACCTTAGAAAACATTGACACAACAGGCAAAGAAAATGCAAAAAGCAAAAAGGTCCTAACCCAAAACATCCAGTAAATCTAAGATGCAATTAGAAGAGCAAACCTAAGGATAATAGGTATAAAAGAGGATGAAGACTCCCAATATAATAGGCCAATAAATATTTTCAACAAAATTATAGAAGAAAACTTCTCTAACCTAAAGAAAGAGATGTCCATGAACATAAAAGAAGCCTACAGAACTCCAAATAGACTGGATCAGAAAAGAAATTCCTCCTGTCTCATAATAATCAAAACAACAAATGCACTAAACAAAGAAAGAATTTTAAAAGTAGTAAGGGAAAAAGGTCAAGTAACATATAAAGGCAGACCTATCAGAATTACAGCACACTTCTCACCAGAGCCTATGAAGGCTAGAAGATCCTGGGCAGGCGTCATACAGACACTAAGAGAACACAAATGCCAGCCCAGGCTACTATACCCAGCAAAACTCTCAATTACCACAGATGAAGAAAACAAGATATTCCATGACAAAATGAAATTTACATAATATCTTTCCATAAATCAAGCCCTACAAAGGATAATAGATGGAAAACATCAACATAAGGAACAGAATTACACCCTAGAAGAAGTAAGAAAGTAACCTTTCAACAAATTCACAGAAACCTAATTCTACCTCTTACAACAAAAACAACAGGAAGTAACAATTACTTTTTCTTAATGTCTTAATATATTAATTAATGTTACCAACATATCCTAATTATCTGAAATCCAAAAATATGAGAAATTAGAAATTTGTTGACTGTCATCCAGTGGTCTCTCTAATTTGGTAATTGGAGAAATAGGTCCAATATTCCATTTACACTTTCTTCTTGATTGTATGTGAAAGTGTCTTGCTGTGTACCACATAATGGTCTTGAAGTCATGCTTCTCCTATCTCAGCCTCTCTATTAGTAGTATTGTTTATTTCTTGTTTTTGCACTATGCTTTTTTTTTTACAGAACAGCTTACATATTTCAAAAGTACTTATACAGCCAAGAGAAATGTAGACAATTACCTTGGGAGGTGGCTTGAAAGAGAACAACAGTGAGACTGAATGCTTTGCTTGATGTTTGTAACTATTGCATCAATTTTGAAGAAGAGAACTTTTTAAGTTACTCTTTCTCGAGATGAATACTTTTCAAAATCATCACAGCCAATGAACCAGATTCTTACCCTCACCTAATGTCTGTGCCACCCTCCAAGCAGAACCATTGTTCATTGAAACAGTTGGTGAATGACTTTATGGATAGACCATCTTAATACACACACAATTTCTTAAATGAATGTAACCTGTTCCCTGTGGGCTGAGAATAAAGTCACTCACTCAAGTCAAATAGCTTTGACCATAGCAGGAAGTCTGTGTGCAAAAATCATGCCTACAATTCATTCCTTGGTGCAGCAGAACTGTCAGCTCTCAGCTACAATGGAGGTAAAAACCTTTTGTGATGTGAGGGTCATTGAAGTACAGCCTTATTACAATGCAATCCAATGTCTAAAAACTGTTCTTATGTTGGGCTTGTACCACAGTAAGAGCCAAGATTTTAAGCTCTACTAAATACAAAACAAACAAAGAAAAATAGTTTATCTATTTATGTTCATTTTAAAAAATGCTAGTAATGATGTATTTTTTTAAAATATACAGTTCACATGGTTGGAGTTATTTAATATTTACATTGAGAAAAACATGTGTTTTCAGTATTGCTGTAGACAAGCATCTACATAAGACTGTTAAATTATTTGTTGTTTTATGTCAAACAGCTTTCATAATATTCATTTTTATTATTATAATATTTTATAAAATTTTAAAGGATGACAAAAAAGTATTGTAAGTATAGAAGGGGGGTCTCTGTGAGGATTTGGAGTATAAAAGGGAAACAAGAATGTGATTAATCCTATTTACTTAAAATGTTTTAAAATTTTAATAAATTCAGATAAATTGAAGTCATGTATCTTTTCTCATCATGCTGCAAAAAACTTAAATCAATAAAAAATGATAGAAAAAAATCTCCCAAACAGTAAAATAAAATAAAGTAAAATAAAAAGTAAAAAAGCCCAGTGCTAGATGCTTTTTAGTCTACCAGAATTTCAAAGAAGAGTTGATAACAATACTCATTAAAATACTCCACAAAATAAAATCACAAGGAACATGGAAAATTTCATTTTATGAGAGCACACTCACCCTGATACCT
>NW_022196909.1:52506498-52507113 GCF_008632895.1 Mastomys coucha | reverse complement strand
TAAATTTACATCTATCACCCTGCATAATATTCAAGTCCAAGTGGACCACAGAACTCAATATAAAACAACTTACTCAAAATATGAGAGAACAGAAAGTAGGTAATAACCTTGAATGCATTGGCACAGGAGACAACTTCATGAACAGAGCACCAACACAGCTCAGATACTAAAGTCAACAATTAATAAATGGTACCTCATGAAACTGAAAAGCTTCTATAAGGTGAAGAACACCATCAAAAGAACAAAACAGCAGCCTACAGAATGGGTAAAGATATTCAAAAACTTTACATCTGACAAAGGGCTGGTATTCAAAAGATTAAGAACTTGAAAATAGACATCAACAAATCAAATAACACAAATAAAAAAATGGGGTACAGATCTAGACAGACAATTCTCAACAGAAAAAGTCCTAGTGGCTGAGAAGGACATAAAGAAATGTTAACATCTGTAGTCATCAGGGAAACACAAATCAGAATGACTATGAGATTTAATTTTATACCTGTAGGAATGGCCAAGAACAAAAACTCGAGTGACTTCACATGCTGGTGAGAATATGGAGCAATGGGAAGAATCCTCCATTGTTGGTCAAAGTGAAAACTTGTACAACCAATTTGG
>NW_022196909.1:52504223-52506488 GCF_008632895.1 Mastomys coucha | reverse complement strand
CACCAAATTCCATTAGAGATGGTTATAAGCCACCATATGGTTGTTTGGAATTGAAGAGTAGTCAGTGGTCTTAACTGCTGAGCCATCCCACCAGCTTGGTCTTTAATGTCCGTCCCCTAACAATTGGAGTAGAGACTATCTCTGACTCCGCTGACTGCCTTTGGATCACTATCCCTTAACAGGGCTGCCTTTTCTAGACCAAATAGGAGTAAATGTATCTAGTCCTAATTAATCTTGATAAACCAAGGCTTGTTGGTATCCATAGGAGGCCTTCCCTTCTCTGAAGAGAAAGGAGAGAGGGGAAATGGGGGAGTGGATGGAGAGATGGTAGAACTGGGAGTAGAGGAGGGAAGGGATGTTGCAATTGGGAAATAAAGTGAACAAATACATTATTTAATAAAAAATGATAATGCAATTTTAAAAGAGGGGTGTGTAAAACCAAACAAAAGTCTGAAAAGAAAAATTCTAGGAAATTAATTAATTTCCTAAATTAATTAATTTAATTATACTAGTTTATGATCCCACCTTACCCCAGTCATAATGACCATTTTCAGGAATACAATTAATAGCAGATACTGGCTTGGATATGACAAAAAAGGGGGCTTTTATACACTGATGGTGAGAGCATAACCTAGTGAAGCCACTTGCAAGTCTGAATTTTTCTCAAAGAACAAACATAGAACTATTATATGGCCTTGAGCAAATGTTTGATGGACTTTACAGCCTACTACAGAGACACTCATACAGCTATGTTATTTAATGCTATATTCTAATAGAAAGTGGAATCAACTTAGATGCCCATCAGAAGATGAATGGAAATAAAAAGTACACAATGGAATATTCAGCTATAAAGAAAACTAAAATATCATGAAAACAACATTTAAATAGATCGAACACCTTATACGAAGGTGGCTAACTCAGGCACAGAAAAACAAAGTCTGTAACTCCTCATTTATGTGTGGATTGTAGCAAAAAATATTTTGTCTTGTGCATTTAACTTGAAGCACACATAGAAGCCAGAAAAACAGAAAGGGGTCTCTTTTGTCAACAGTATGTTAATATGTTTTATTACAGATGACAAGATGATAGAGGGATAGAAAAGGTTAAGCAGGAATGAGTTTGGGAGTTTAAAATAAGTTTAATGGCTCACAAAAAGCAAAGAGCATATAAGACATGTGGAAGTGTGCTGTTTTATAACTCAATTTAAAATAATGAGTCATGTAAAATGAAAGAAGAGAAGAAATGTTGGGAATAAAGGATTACGTGCAGATGGAGGTAAGAATGCGAAAGTTGGGGTTGTTGTGGGTGGGTAACATAAAAAGAGTTGAAAGGAATTACCCTACATGACAGATACTATCATGAGATTTTAAATTAAAAAATGCAGTACAAGGCACAGGATATCTCCCTACATGTTAGTGGATCTTTAGTTGACCATGAAACTTTCTCTCTGATAACTAGCTTACATCGAGACAGATGACACTATGATGGTTGATTAGAGGTAAAACATATCAATGGTCTTACCCAGTGTTGGACCATCAAAGCAGCAATACTAACTTTCTAGGCATGATGTGCTTACTGGTACAATAGTGGCACAACCGTTATTCAGCAAAAACCCTGCCCTCTGATTCAGGCCTGTTAGATAGCAGGACATTTCTTTTTATTTTCTCCAAGTTTTTGTAGTTATTTTTATATCTTATTTTTTTCTTATTAACAGAAGATTCCTTTCTCACATAATATATCTAGATTATGGTTTCATCTCCCTCGATTCCTCCTAGTACCTCCCCATCTCCCCAGGCAGGGCAGTCTCTGGGTGGCCTTTCCTTCAGTCTATACTCCACTATTTGTCCCTGTATTTCCTTTAGACAGGAGCGATTCTAGGTTAAAATTTTGGAGATGGATGGGTGGCCCCATACCTCAACCAGGGGACCATGCCTAAACTCTGGATATGGTCTCAACAGTTTAAACTGAGGTTCCTTCACCTTTGACTCTAAAGTGTGTCAAGTTGACATAAAATTAGCCAACACAATTGCTCTAGCATATCTCATAGACAGAATACCATTGTAGATCAAAGAGCTTGTGGTTGTTTTAGTGTCTATGCTTCTCTTTTGGTAGTGTACAGAGAACCTTCCTGTAGCAAAGACTCTATCACATAGGGGTAAAGGTTCTATGTAAGCATCTGCTCAATGTCTCCCTCATGAGGGAGTTGTATATATACATGTCTTCAGAAATGAGGCCTTGCTGTCAGTTTGAGGAGATCAATATATT
>NW_022196909.1:52490495-52503276 GCF_008632895.1 Mastomys coucha | reverse complement strand
GGTTTTTGGAGCTGACACTTATTAATGGGCTAGTGGTGGAGGAAGAGAGGGCCCACAAGAAGGAAAAAGCATGCTGTTCTACCTGAATAAGCTCAGTCTCCTAAGAACAGGGACAGAGTATGAGGAGAGGCCAAAAAAGTAGTTTGTCCCGTGCTTCTTGCTGACCAGCAACAATGATGACAGATCACTGAGTCTTCTCCCGAGGTTTACTCAGGAATTTTCTTTTCTGGTTTACAGCTTTTTCTGGTTAGGTGTTACAGCTCTTTTAGGTACCTAGGTGTTACACCTCTTCTAGGTGTTACAGCTCTTCTTGGTGTTACTGCTTCTTCTTGTTTCCTAGGTGCTGCAGTTCTTCTTGCTTCTGTGGAGTGGCCCCGACTGTCTAGAGAGTGCTCCTTATATAACCAAGCCTGAGCTCCCAAGTCCTCCTGGATTGGTTCCCCGGCAAATCCTCATTAGCATACACCTGCTCAGTAGGGGTGCATGCGTAGTATACACCCACTCGGGAGGGGCGCATGCACAGTGGAATCGTCTATCGCTACAATATATTGGGAGCCGGTGCCATCTTGGATTTTATTGTCCACGTGGCTGCCTACATCTCCCCCTTTTTTATTTTATTTGAAGGCTGCTCACAATAGATCAGAGGGCGATGCACTCTGCCATGGCCCCTGTCTTAGGTCATTCCATTTCGAGATCACAGCCTTATCTGTCATAGGATTACCCCCCTGCCTGAGGGCTCTGTGTCTTAGGTTGGTCTGTACTCGGGGAAGGTTGCCCGTCTTTGGGTGCCATGGAGCTGGTGCGTTTCACCAACTCTGAGTGTTTAAGGCGGATTATTATTTGAGTGAAGCCAGCCAAACACTGGGAGATGTGTAATTCTTGATAGCCACCAAGGCTTGGTAAACCACTGCTCTATGTTTAGCATGCCCCCTTTTCATTCTGCAAAGTAGCCAGAAACAGAGAACACAGCCCAGGAGTACCAGGGCTCCCCAGGCAAACATGCCTGCCCATTCTTGAAAATGTCCCATCGCTGTCTGTATCCAGGAAGTCAAACCATTGGCCAGGCTCAGGTCCACCCGAGTGGAGTTAATGTGGACAACTGTCTCTCGCAGCTCTCTCATCTTGTCCTCAAAGTTTGCCGACCAATCCTGTAAGAGGAGCTTTGACAATTGTCTAGACAGATTAGTAGCCTTTGTTAAATTTTGATACTGCACCAAGGTAACACACAAGCCTTGAATCTTTCACACATATCCCAACTGTGTTACTTGCCAAAGAGTATCAATCTGTTCTTGCATTAAATCTATGTGTTGATTAACTATCATAAGGCCCCCTTTGAGATGGGAATTCACAGAGGCTTGAGTATCTAATGCCTGTGCAACATTGGCTGAGATGTTGTTCAGGGTGTTAGCTGTCTGTATAGAACTATTCAAGGCAATAGCTGAGGCAGTAGCCCCCACAGCAGCAACAGTGATAGCAGTAACAATAGCTGCAGTGATGCCAAAATCTCTTTTAGGCCTGAACAACGTCATGGTATTAGGGGACTCTATGGGAACTGGTACATAGCAAGGCATTCTAGTTACTATAGCCACAGGAAAAGCTGTGGCATTCCAGCACAGGGCATAAAAGCATGTGTTCGGGGTACATATTATCTTCTCCTCACCCATGGACGCACTCCTATTGCTTACTATCCACAGAAAAGGAGGCCAGAGGCACACTGGCATGGCTGAAAATGTCTTACTGTGGTAAGAGTGAAAACTAGATGATGAACCCCAAGTACCAGAATTACCACTGTTAGAAAAATCCATACTGGCAATATACCCGAGGGAATATTTACCCTTTTGATAAATTCCTCCTCCAAGCATAATCATGGGTCCCAAATCCATTCTACACAGAAGCCATAAATCAAAAGGATTGGTGATAACTTGCTGAGGATCCCTAGTAGATATTTTAAGCATTCCTGTACAGGACTCATTCACTATGTTACTAATCATGGGGCTAAAGGAAAAATAATCTTGTTGAACCCAAACTGCTCTGCGCTCCTGACATCCAGTCCAGGGAAAAGGTCCTTCCTCTCCTGTGGATCCTTTACAAAAAGGTGTCCATCGTGGCTGTCTGGGAGGATCTTAGTCAGAGACTCGGGTGGGCCACCACCCCACAAGACGAGAACCGTTACCTGAAAACAAACTAGTACCCCCACTCCCAAACTTCAGTTGTGGTAGAAAATCTGCTGTCTGCTGAGACGATTTGATGCATTTTGTATCATCTGATCTATTAAATCTCATTAAGAAGCACAGGTTACCTTCTAAGCTGACATTTCTATTACCCTCTATAGCGCTCATCTGATCAAAGGGAAGGTAGGGTAAGCCTAAGCTCCTATTGCTACTGAATAAGCATGGAAACATACGGCCTTGGCCAATTCCCCCTTTTTGTTTTTGTAAAAGTTCTTTAAGAGTGCGATGCACACGCTCCACGATGTCCTGCCCTTGAGGATTATGATGGATTATACATTGAGGACAATCTAAGACCACCTGTCGGGCATCAGCTCGAGACAGATGAAAATTTTGATGGAACTGTTTAGCCATTTCCATAGAAGAACTCATGAAAATGTACTTCTTCTTAGTCCATTGATCTACAATCTCATTTCCTTTACTCAAAGGTCTTGGCAACCCAGTATGAGCCCGAATATGTTGAATAAAAAATGGATTTTCTCTGCCAAATTAATTTCTGTAAATTCTCAAATAATGTACAAACAGTACTATTAATTTTAATTGGGCCAGTGGTTTCAAGAATTTTAACAGCGTTAACAACATAAGCTGAATCAGATATCAAATTAAAAGCAAATTGCCAATTTTTAGAAACTTCAATTACTATTTTTAATTCAACTAATTGAGGAGAGCCCGGCAAGAACCAACATAACACGGGCTCCTGTTTCTCCACCAAACAGGCCCCACAGCCTGTCTCAGAACCATCAGTAAACATATTTGGGGTTCTAACTATAGGGGTAGCTGACATAATCTTTGGAAAGATCACAGGATGTTCTCTAAAGAAGGATTGAGCATCTTGAAAAACTGGGCAGGCGAGCTGGAGCTCTGACCTCACCGCTCGCCAAACCTC
This sequence comes from Mastomys coucha, assembly GCF_008632895.1. Lineage (NCBI taxonomy): Eukaryota > Metazoa > Chordata > Mammalia > Rodentia > Muridae > Mastomys > Mastomys coucha. The sequence goes on along the minus strand of NW_022196909.1, from coordinate 52,500,162 downwards.
TGGGTAAAAGAAGAGTCCTGGATCACCACTGTTGATTGGATTATAGGGGGGGAAGTGCTGACAGTACGCAGCCTGGGGGTCCTTTGTCAGTCTCTGGCCTCCTTTTCTGTTTCTTCTTAAGGGAGCTTCTCTCTATCCTCTCAATTAGATCTTGTAACTCTTCATCTGTATCAGACCAATCTATATCTGAGTTCTCTTTTCCTGATCTCACTGACCGCTCCTCTTTCAGCTGTTCTAGAGCTGTCTGCCCTTCCTCAACTGTCTTACAACACTTCTGATCTTCTAGGCAGCTCTCTTTAAATTGGGCTGACCCCTCTATCTCATACACTTTAGAACTAACAGGTCCAGGTTCATCATTTTTCTCAAAAAAGAGATAGATGACCACTGAGAATCTCAGTTGTCTACCATCAATAGACTGTGGGAGAATTAGGATCAGGTTTAGATAAAAAGAGTCTGGGAGGCATCTACTCTAACCTAGAAAATGAGCTCATAGACTGAGGATTTGTGTCAAACAATCGAATTGAAACAGTTTTTCCCTTAAAGATACAATGTTGGTTCTTTTCTCTCTGCACTCAGCATTCTTCTTGGTCAAAGGCCATCCATTTAAGGAACATGGGTGAAGGGAACACAGCCTTGACCATTTCCTTTCAATCTCTGAGGGTGAGAGCCTGGTGGGCAAAGTTCTCAAGGATGGTCTCTACCCAGGGTGAATGAGAGCCATCTTCTGTCACTGCTTTCTTTAGTTCTCTAAGGTGTTGGGCTTCCCAGGGATACCAAGCTGTTGCCAGGGTTAACATCAACCAGAAACAGGTGGCTAATATCTCCCAAGCTGAATTCATCCACCCCCGCATAAGGCTGCTTGCTGAAGACAGCTCTTCTATGGCCTTAATACAGCGCTGATCTTCTCAACAGCTCCTAACGAGCTTCTACACACGTCTAGACAACTCTTGAAGAGTCAGAAAAATTGAGTTTGACATTAACAGCTCTTGGAAAGCCAGAAAAATTGAATACAAAACACCCATGGTTATTTTTGTTACACTTTTTTTTTCTCCCTCCTGTTCTTCTTGTCTGTTTCTCCTACTTCTGCCTTCTTCTTCCTGCTCTAATCTTATGCCTTCTGCCCCTCCTGCCTCTCTGGAGCCAGTTACTTAAGCTCTGCCTCCTGGCCCAGGTGCGGAATGGCAATAAGCTTAGCCAAATAAAGGCTTTGTTTACGAGGCTGCTCGCTCCGGGCTCGGCTCTCCACAGTTGCTCCTTTTAGTTTTTAAACGAAACAGACAAGAGAATATAAGACCTGGGGATATTTTACTATGGAGTCTAGACCCAGCAGACACACTCCTTCTCTGGTCTGCAACAATTCGAAAGAAAGCAGACAAGACAAACCAGAAAGAAAAACAATAACATGAACAACGCAAGCCAGACAGGGTCAACAGGAAACATATTATATCTCTCTTTGAAAAGCTCAAGGAGGACTTATCAGTACCGCAGTCTCTCAGCTGCTGAGGTCTGAGTCTAAGGAACTGTAGGCCTCCGCTCCCTGCACTTTCACTTTCTCTTGTCAATGTGTGGTTCTAAAAGCAGATTTTACAGTCCCAAACTGGGAGCTTTTTTTTGAAGGCTCAACTTTACCGAGCGCTTTCTTGGTCTGAAGGCAGACTTTTACCATCCCTAACTGGGAGCTTTACTTGAGGGGTCAACTTATCTAGCACTTTCTTGCTCTAAAGGCAGACTCATCCCTAACTGGGAACTTTCTTTGAGGGCTCAACTTACCGAGCACTTTCTGATTGATCGCCCTGTCTGTCGAAAGTTCTGGAGTCTCTTATGGGTCACTTTGAGACGAAGTCCCCATACGGGCCACCACTTGTCCCGCGCTTCTTGCTGACCAGTAGCAATGATGACAGAACACCGAGACTTCTTCTCTCGAGGTTTACTCCAGAATTTTATTTTCTGGTTTACAGCATTTTCTGGTTCCTAGGTGTTACAGTTCTTTTAGGTACCTAGGTCTTACAGCTCTTCTAGGTGTTACACCTCTTCTTGGTGTTACTGCTTCTTCTTGTTTCCTAGGTGCTGCAGTTCTTCTTGCTTCTGTGGAAATGGCGTGGCTGTACTTGCTTCTGTGCAGTGGCCCCGACTGTCTAGAGAGAGCTCCTTATATACCCAAGCCTGAGCTCCAAGTCCTCCTGGATTGGTTCCCCAACAAATCCTCATTAGCATACACCTGCTCGGGAGGGACGCATGCACAGCATACACCCACTCGGGAGGGGCACATGCGCAGTGAAATCTTCTATTGCTACAATGTATCGGGAGCCGGTGCCATCTTGGATTTTATTGTCCAAGCGGCTGCCTACAGGTAGTCTACTACAGATCTGGGAATATGATAGGTTTTTGGTTATGGAGAAAAGGAGGGCATGTGAACATCTGAATCTCACCTACCTGCTTCACTGGCCTATTTGCTTCACAGTCAGTCTAGGTTGGCATATTCCCAGAAAAATCCAGATGAAGTTGGGTCTGAGATAAGAAGATGAGTATGGAGGAAGGTTACAATGATCATCTGCATGATGTACTGGATATGGAGTCAGAATTGAGGTGATCTGCTGCTGCAGGCCAGCCGATCTGGGCCTCCCTCAACCTGCGGGAGAAACGGGGTCCTAGTCAGGTCGACAAAGCATAGGTGAAGAAATGATGGCAGAGACAACACATGATGTACAGAATCTGAATGTATTTCTTAAAAATGGCATCAGACTTTTACAGTCATTGCAAAAGAGAGATGGTAAATCTGGTAGCTCAGCAGTTAAGGTATATCTGAGGCCATCTAAAACACACTGGGTCTAAAGCAGTAGCTATCTCCTCTGAACTGGTGCTGCATCCCCAGGGGCCCAAGCGCTCTGGGGCCCAGGGGACTGTGGATTGCATGAGTCTGAGTCCTAGCCCATCTAAGTTCTAGTGTGAGTCCTTCTGCAAGTCCATAGTACTAGTCCTGCATGCAAGTCCAAGTCCTCTTGCACCAAGTGAAAAGCCAGCTTAAGTAGCATACAGCAAGCAGGGCAGATGACAAGAGTCACATAGGCAGGTGACAATCACATCAAGGTCAGTGATCTTACTGACAAAGATCATGTATCCAGTTGTGAAGGAGGCAGAAGAACAATGGTGTCCTCCCCACTGGGGCTAGTTTGGTGTTCCTATTCTAATTCTCTGGTTTTGCTGGAGGCAATGACTAGGGTTCTGACCTAACACTTCTAGCTAATGTCCTTGAGTGGAAGCCCTTCATTACTTTCTAGTATGCAAAACATTTCTAACTATTGTGAGCTATCTATTACCCTAAGGAATGTGCTAGACCTCTGTTGCTAGCTCAGATTCCTTGAGAGAAATTCCAAGTTATGAACAGCTTGGTATTAAACTAGGATAGGGTGGTAACATTGTGTTGGCCAGGAAACAATGTCCAATCTTAGCCATTTATGAATCATTTCTTGGGGTACCTTTATACCTAATTATGAGGGCATGTTGACGATTGGAAAGACTGATCTGGAACACGTCTGAGTTTGATACCAGCGACTGTCCGAATATCCAGGAGGCACAGAACTCCTTTTGGATCCTTATTGCCTCTTATCCTTAATCAGGATTTTATCCCCGATATTTTGGACATTACTGGAGTAGACGAGTGTGCATGGCATTCTGCCACAGAGATGGGAGTAAGACTGGGGAATTGGATTTAGCAAAAAGGAGGGTGGAAAGGAGGGAGCCTTGAAGATCCACAATTAGCCTATCATCTTCCCTGGCAGGAGTAACCTGTAGGATCTCAGAGAATTCCTGATGATGTTGGAGGCTGGGAGGAATTTGTTGGGAGAAAGAAGATTGGAGGTCTACATGATCTGTCGGAGTTGGGTGTTAGTAACTGCAAGACACGTTATGATATAAAACTGGGGATGGGGTATTGAAGTTGGAAGAATGGAGGGAGATGTGGTGATCTATGGAGCAGAAGATGGGGTTGAGAGGTGCCAAAGTTGCATGAGGAATCCCAGGAAATCAGACTCCATGGACCAACATCGGCATGCATATCTGGATTTATTGTGTAGTGCACTTGCATATATTCAGTGGTTGAGCCAATGCAAAGCCTCTAAATCCTCAGCCAGTTCTATCTTGCTACACCTTCACTGTTCCTCAAAGAAAGACCTTCCTGATGAGGTCACTCAGAAGGATTGCAGGTGGGGTTTTAAAGGGGGCATCATCACCTGTTAAGACTACCATGAAGACCAGGGGAGCTGCCACTACCCAGGCCTTGGGTCCTTTTTGCTTTCTCACTGGAGTTCCAGTGGTCATCTTTGATCTAATGCTGTGTACAGCAGATCATGACTCTTCGAGGGGTCAAAGAAGCACCTGGTGCCTCCATCTCCAAGCTAGGCTTCTTCAGGTTGACTTTCACATTCCCCACAATGATCTGCATCTAACCAACCTGCTTCCCCGGGTTGAGTGGCCTGTGGGTTCCTGAATATTAATATTATAAACACTATTTTCAAAACTATTAAACACTTGTTGAATCCTTTGGAACAAACTGAGCTGTCCTGCACAGCCTAGTATTCCAGCGGCACCTTCCCCCAATTTCAGTAGACCTGAGGATACTTAACCATACAGATAAGCTTTCCTTCTCCAACACATTTTCCTTGCTTGCTGAGTCCTCTGGAGCAAGCAGAGCTGCCCTGTGCAACCTGCTATCCCAAGGGGACCTCCATTCTTTGGCCACCTCTCCCCCAACCTTCATCAGACTCACTGAGCCTCAACTATACAAGTTAGCTTCCTTTTCCTGACCCATCTTCCCTGATGGTGAGTCTTCTGGGCATGCCAAGCTGCCCTCAGATGACTGATAGCCCAGGTAGACATCCATTTCCTGACAACGCTCTGCTGAACTTCATCAGATCTGTAACAACAGAACCATATAAACCTGCAGATACTAACACATACAGACTGTAGATCTGAAATGATACAGCCTAAGGATACCCATAAGAGGTCTGCCATACCAGGACAATTGAGGTTAACACCACCCCCGCCGTACCTACTACAACAGGATCATCCAGGAATTAAAGCCATCAAGATGGCTAAAGGCCCATGAAAGAATACAATCAAGAAAAGCTGGGCTGGCAAGATGGCTCAGTGGGTAATAGCACTGACTGTTCTTCCAAAGGTCCTGAGTTTGGATCCCAGAAACTATATGGTGGTTCATAACCAGCCATAATGTGATCAGATGCCCTCTTCTGGTGTGTCTGAAGACAACTGCAGTAAATCACACATGAGCAAGAGGGGTAGAGCGAGCGGGGCCAGAGCCAGTGGGGCCAAAGCAAGCTGGGCTGGAGCAAGTGGGGCCAGCAGAGGTTCTGAGTTCAATTCCAAGCAGCCACACACATGATAGCTCATGGCCATCTGTACAGCTACAGTGTACTCATACACATAAAATAAAAAAAAATAAATCTTAAAAAAAAAGAAAAGCCAAGTAAAGATAGTAAACGAGAAGAAAGGCACAAGCAAGGATGCCTGAATTTCACTTAGAAGGGGGAATAAAATAGTAACAAGAGGCAGATGAAGGCAAGAAACTGGGTGATAGTTGTATAGGGTGGAGAATTGGGGGTTCCACAGGTGGACCCACAGGAGGGGCATGAGAGATGACCAGATAGCCATGAAAATGAATGGAAATCAGCAAGTTATAGGAGTGAAAAATATGGGGCCTCTCAAGGAAGATACAGAAACCTGGGATAAGGGAGGTGGCCCAGAATCCATGGAGGTGTCCTTAACTATGACTCATTACATTGAAAATATGGTACCTGAAGTAGCCACCTTCTATAGCAAGGCAGGAACTCCAGTGGAGCCATAGGGCCAGCAACCCACCCATATAAATTTCAACCAAAAACTTATCTTGTCTTCAAGAAATGCTGGCATGGGGGATAGAGCAGAGACTAAGTGAATGACCAACAAATCACCAGCCCTACTTGAGACTCATCACGTTGACAAACACCAACCCCTGACATTATTCATGATACTCTGCTATGCTTGCAGGCAGGAGTCTAGCATGGCTGTCTTCTGAGAGGCTTTACCCAGTAGCTGACTCAGACAGATACAGATACCCACAGAAAAACAGTGGATGGATCTTGGGGACTCTTATGTAAAAACAAGAACAAGGATTGCAACCTGTAAGAGGATAGGAACTCCACAGGAAGACTAACAGACTCATCTAACCCGGATCCTTAGTACTCTGAAAGACTGAGCCACCAACCAAAGAACCTATATGGGCTGGACCTAGGCTTTCCTATATATATATAACTGATGTGTTATTGGTATTCATGTGGATCCTGAACAACAGGAGTGAGGGCTATCCCAAAAGCTGTTGCTTGCATTTGGGATGTGTATTTATAGCTCATCTATAAAAATTGAGGTGTTGCCTGGCCTCACAGAGACTTGAAGTGTCAGAGTTGGGGGATTCACAGGGAGGACCCAACCAATTCAGAGAAGAAGGGGAAGTGGGATTGGGGGAAGAATTGTGGGAGGGGGTAACTTGGTGGAGGGACAATGAGTAGGATGTAACGTGAATTCATAAAATAATAACTACAACAAGAAAAAGATTAAAAGTCAGATAAACTGCCATAGAAACTCTTGAAATTATTTATGTTATATTTGAAATTTTAAAACACATCATGTCATATCTAGACATTTTGGTGTATTGTACTATTTATACATTTTTGTATATATAGATCACAAGAGAATTCAGAGAGTTGTGGTATGTGGCACTATTTAATAAAAATACAAATACTACTGAAATAAGACCCCTTATATAGCTACAATGGCATAAAGAGACATATGCAATATATGTCTGAATAAGGAGTAGAAATCATAGGAACACCAGGTCTTGAATTTGCAAGACTTCTGAGATATTACTTGGCAATTTAGATTGACATCCTAGACTTAAACATAATGAAAAGTCTCTATATTACTGTAGTCTTTACTTGCACTCTTTAGTATTTGAACTCATTTCAGAATTAGCACTTAGAAAATAGAGCTGAGTACAGAGATTCCTTCAAAATTACAAAGGGACACAACATAAGGCAGAGAGAAGAATGTACCAGTTTTATTTGTTTAATCTGGCTCCTTGCTCATTCTTATTAGCTAGCAGCTCTTCATGGTTCTGTTACCCATTTATTGCCAGAACTTTCTTCAGCCCCAGAGTTCTCCTCAGTGCTGCTTTTACTTCCTTGTTCCTTAAGCTATAGATGATGGGGTTCAGCATGGATGTCACCGCTGTGTAGAACAGGGCTAAGAGTTTGTCCATTCCTGGCAAGTGGCTAGACTTGGGCCTCAAGTAGGTAATAGATGCTGAGCCATAAAAGAGTGTGACTACAAGTAGGTGGGATGAACAGGTGGAGAGGGCTTTATGGCGCCCCTCAGGTGAAGGCATCACCAGCACTGCAACCAGAATTCTTACATAGGAATAAATGATCAGCACAAATGGGCTAGATATGCAGAGGACTGCTGCCACAAAGATTGCAGTCTCATTTTGGGATGTATCTCCACAGGCAAGTGCCAGGACAGGTGGAAGTTCACAGAAGAAGTGGTCTATCTCACACAGTCCACAGAAGTCCAAGGAGAAAATAAAATTGGTCTGCCCTAACCCTACTATATATCCCATTCCCCAAGAAATGATTGCCAAATGGGCACATACCCCACGACTCATTCGGGTTGCATAGTGGAGTGGGGAGCATATGGCCATGCAGCGGTCAAATGCCATAGCTGCTAATAGGCAACACTCAGTTATACCAAAAAATGAGAAGAAAAACATCTGTGTGGCACATCCCTCCTGAGAGATTTCTTGAGCTGCACTCACAAGGCTCTGCAGCATCTTGGGTATGACAGAGCATGTGTAGCCAATCTCCAGGAGAGACAAGTTGGCCAGAAAGAAGTACATGGGGGTGTGTAGGACTGGACTGGTGCAGATGGCAAGGGCTATGAGTGCATTTCCTGACAGTGATACTAAGAACATGAGGAGGATGAGGGTGAACAGGAGGAAGCATTCTCCAGAGACTTCAGAGAACTTGGCAAATACAAAGCGTTTCACAGACAAGCTGTTCTCCTGCCACAGAGAGCAGTTGATGCTCATATCCTGAAAGAAAGGACAGAAAATCATTACAACAATTCTTGCAGATCGGGGAAATTATTCACTTTGTCTATCTGTCTGTCCCCCACTTACCTAGTCTCCTAGTCTCTTTCCCTCCCTCTTGTATGTGTGTGTGTGTGTGTATGTGTGTGTGTGTGTGTGTGTGTGTGTGAAATATATCTAGGTACATGTGCCTGTACCATTCAGATATCAATTTCAAGTATCTTTCTTGGTTAGTCTCCACATTATTTTTGAAACAAGGTCTGTTACTTCACCTGGAGTTACTTGTTTTTGCTAGAATGAGTTACAGATCCACCTTCTTTTGCCTTTTACACCCTTAGTATTGGAATTACATATAAATGCTGGATTGCCCAGTCTTTCATGGTTATTGTAAATCCAAACTCTGCAACTCACACCTGAACAGCAAGTATTCTAATCACTGAACCATTTCTTTAGAACATCATTTTATTAATTCTAGAGCCTCTGGTAAATTAGAATTTGTTAGATGATTTTTTTAAAAAAAAATTTGAGAATTTACCACACACCTTCATTTTCTTTTTAAAAATCAAGCCCTTTCCCTATTCATACTACTAGGTGATTTTCCCAATATATACTTAGTTGTCAGCCATTAAATGACAAAATCTTATCTGGGAAAGGTGGTATATCCTTTACTCCTAAGAATTGTGTGCCTGAGGCAGAAAGTCACTGTGAGTTAAATGAGAGCCTAGATTGCAGAATGATACTATGCTAACAAAAAAAAGTAAACAGATGGTCAGTCATCCATTTAGGTTCCCTTTAGACAATTGTTTATGCTCGTATGGAAAGGTCCTTTCAAATTTTTTTTTTTTTTGTTTCCTGATTCTTGTTAGCACTTGCTCTTTTTAACCATTCTGTCTCTGTCTTTCTCTTTGTTTGTCTCTGTCTCTCTCTCTGCCTCTCTCTCTCTGCCTCTCTCTCTCTCTCTCTCTCTCTCTCTCTCTCTCTCTCTCTCTCTCTTTCTTTCTTGAGACAGTCTCACTTTTTACTTGCCATTATTTAACTCTGTATTTTCTTGTTGGTCCTGACTCTTTCTCAGTAATATTTGGAGTTTATAGATTCTCATTAGTCAGTTAAATTTGCAGGTATATGTATACCTGTTGTATATTTTCTCATCTGGAAGGAGCTAGACAGTTTCCTCAGTGACAAGGATATAGAGGCCGTGGGAGAAATGTAGCCACAATAAGGAATGTTTAACTAGGGCTTAACTGGTGACTTAAAAAAAATTGTCCTTTGTAAATCGCCTCATCCCACTTAAACTGTAGCCGCCCAATGCAAACATTTGTGTTAGTGATGAAGGCCAATGAGAATGAGGAATGCAGGCAGTCCCTTGTGGAGGAATGGATGACAGTAAATACTGGCAACCAAACAGTTTGTCCATATTTGTTCATTTTATACTTTTAGTACTTATACGACTAATAGAAAATACAGCCTGACTGATACAACCACTCTGGAAATCAGTTTGGCGGTTCATCCGGAAATTGGACATAGTACTACCAG
>NW_022196909.1:52475908-52489433 GCF_008632895.1 Mastomys coucha | reverse complement strand
ATTCAGAGTCAAATAAAAAAATTGCAGCATCAGAAAGTCTCGAAATACTTTAAAACTATTATCTAATACAAATGGTATTCCATTGAGATATTTAAATTACTACCCCAAAAAATGAAGTGAAAAATTTGAAATCAGTGAAAATTTCTCTCCTTGTTCTTTGAAATCATAGTAAAAGGGCCAAAATCTGAATAAATTTTCTACTGCTTTTAGGTCTTCATCAGCTGTTGAGTTCATCCTCAGATGCCAAGATCAATGAGATCAATGAGATGTTTTTCCCATAATCATTCACCAAAGGTCCATTTGTCAGCAGCTGAGTAACACTTTAGCTTGACACAATAGAGATTGTTGGATTACTTAACTAGATTAAGGTGCACTATGTAATGAAGGTCTCCACATCTCAGTATTGTGATATTGATTTCCCATGGACTTAAGCTCTTTTCTGAGAAAGAAGCCATGATTCTGAGCTGACTGTGACATTCCTCTGAGATGGAGATGTTAAACAAAATAGCAGCAAGAACTCAACAGTGTTTTGAGTATCAGTTGTTCATTTTTACATTTTAGTTCACTTTCTCTAAGTCCAGTATTGACAACTTAGCTGTACCACATACCTTCAAGTCCAACACAAGATTGGAGAATTATTCCTTTTGCTTCTGATTAGCCACCTTCAGGTTTTCTCTGTGCCCTCTGCTTACTATATTCTCATTATCATCTTTAAGCCTGTGCATTAAAAAACCTTTATTGCAGTAGAGAATCACATCTAAGGTCAGGAGATCTGTGAATCCCAGGAGAGAACACTAAGTCCTTTGAGGAAATAATTCAGCATCTCACACACACACACACACACACACACACACACACACACAAGATGAAAGATCATAGGTACAGGAAGGTAAATAAATAGAGATAGATAGATAGATAGATAGATAGATAGATAGATAGATAGATAGATAGATACAGGTTACAGTATTCATTCACACAATGATATACTTGAGATTTCCACATTCTTGAAAACAATGTTTATAGTCATATTTTACTGCTAGCCTCTATGCTCACAGATCAGATTCTCTCACTCTCTCTAGGAGACTTTGGAGTTTTTTTCTCACTGAAGTGTGTCAAGAGGCGGACTGAGTCTCCTCTTGAGTTTCAGACTGTACAGCTCTGTTGGAGTTTGCAGAAAATGCTGATTTGGAAGGGAAAGAAGTAAATATAATTGATGAACAGATCAAAAATAAATGTAGTGAATAATACAGTTTAATGATAAGTGCTCTTGTATGCTCTCCTCATCCAGTGATATGAAATGAAATGTAGTATTATAATTTCTTATTTGATCATTGGAAAACGTTAAAATAAATTATTGAAGTTTTCCATTTTCTAAGCATTATCTAAAATAGTCATGAAAACTAAATGATTAACTTTCATGCCATCTTCTTTGGATGAAACTAATATTTGTTCTATTTGTTATAAATTATTTAGGTTAATAAATTTGACACCTTCCTAGTCATATGTGATTTTTACTATGTCTCTACTGTTCTTATCAAAAATAGGTCCAATAAAAAGAGTATTAATTTGGAAGATATTAGTAAGATACTGAGCATTCATTACAAAAAGAAACTAATAGCTGAATATCTAATGTTTTAATGATATAAAAAAGGACTGATAGGTAGAATAGTTGAGTCTTCTGAGTGGGACATTTACTTTGTCATCAGACTCTGCAGTGTCTGAGCACAGTATCATCTATGGCAGCCCACATACAGTACATGTTATCTCAGCCTTAGACCTTACAATTTATATATATTTTTTGCATATAGTTTTCTGAATTAAAATATAATTGCTTTAAATGAATTTTAACATAGATATTACCAGTTATTATTCTGAGAATGAGATATGGAGCCAAGGAGATTTTCATTAATTTTACAGGGTGTTGAAAAAAAAGGTAATTTTTTTTGCCTTCATATATCCTTGCACCACACAATGACTGAATGAGAACTAATAGAAGAAGTGTAATAATTCCATTTAGTTTGAGAACATATCTCAGCTTCTCTTGTATCTAGGGTCTCCTACCCTGCATATCCCCCCTTTCCCCAATTTCATTAACTTAAAAGCAAGGTTATAAGCCAGAAGTGGTTCTGTACACCTGTAATCCTAGCATTTGGAGAGCCAAAGATAAAAATTGGATCAGGAGTTCAAGGCCATCCTAATGTATGTAAGATGTTATTTTAATCATATTATTATGGATATGGTAATGAATACCTTTAATCCAGGCACAATGCAGACTGATATAGGTGGATTTCTGTGAGTACAAGGCAGGTCTAATCTACAGATAGAGTCCTAAGACAACCAAGACTACATAGAGAAACTTGATCTCCAAAAATCAAAACAGAAAAAGAAAAGTCTGCTGAGATTTTGATGCAAATTATATGGAACCATATGTTAATTTGAAGATTACTTGTGTGACCTTGGCAATGTGTATTTGCTACTGGAGTCTTCTTACACGTGCCCTTATTATTACTCTTAGCTCTGCATTTCCAACCTGCCATAAACTTTAGTGGCTAGTTCCATCTATCTCCTGACCACCACCTGTAGGAGCAGCCTTTGTGGCCACTCCATTTTAAGATCTCACATGACTCTTCAACCCTTCCTCATCAGAAGTCTATCAAAACTCTGTCTCTCCTACTTTGCTTATCCCTTTTACTCAGGGACCACCTTCTGCCCAGCAATTGTCCTCAGTAATTGTCCCATAGCTTTCTTTACTGACGGAACAAGAACCAGTTGGGGAACAGGACCTTAGCATCAGAACTGCCCCTACAGAGTCTTATTCAGAAAGTCTTCATCTATGCCATATGCCCTACTTTCTCTTCTAGTAGTGTCAGGGTATCTGGTTTTATGTTGAGGTCTTTGATCCATACTAAATTGTGTTTTGTGCAGCATAAAAGATAGGGATTGAATTCCACTTTTTTTCTGCATTATAAAGTCCAGTTTCTCCAATACCATTGGATAAAGATTCTGTCCTTCTTTTGGTGCATTTTGAATCTTTGTAAATTAATCAAGTGGTTATAGAAACATGGGCTTATATCTGAGTCTTCAGTTCTATTCTACTTTTATCTGTCTGTTTTTGTGCCAGTATCATGCTGTTTTTATTACTATTGCTCTGTAGTGTAATATGAAATCAATTATGATAAAATTTCATTTTTTTAAAGAATTGCATTGGGTAATCTCACAATTTTGTATCTCTATAGAAACTTTTGATTATTTTTCTGTCTATGAAGAATGGCATTGGGATTTTGATTATACTTGCATTGGATTTATAAATTGCTTTTGAAAGGTGGCTCTTTTCACAATATTTTTTTCTTTGTATGAGCATGGGAAGCCTTCAACCTTCTACTGGCTTCTTTAATTTCTTGCTTTAGAACCTTAAATTTTTTATTGTAAAGAACTTTTATTTTGTTGATTAGAATTATTTCCATGTATTTTTTGGGGGGGCTGATTATGCATGTGATTGTTTTCCTTACTTCTCTTTCAATCGATTTTTCATTAGTACATGAATAGGCTATTGGTTTTTGTATGTTTTTTTTTCTGAAACTTTGCTAAAAGTGTTTAAAAACTATAAAGGGGTTTTGGTTGAAATCTACTGTAAAGCAAATGAAACAATGAGACAAATGAATATGTAGCCTACAAAACGTGAGAATATTCTTTGTCATCTACTCATAAGACAGAGGATTAGTGTCTAGAACAGTATTTCTCAACATTCCTAATACTCCCACTCTTTAATACAGTTTGTTATGTTGTGGTGACCCCACCCAAACCATAAAATTATTTTGTTGCTACTTCATATCTGTAATTTTGCTACTGTTATGAGTCTTAATGCAAATATCTGATATGCAACCTTCAAAAGGGTCAAACTCACAGATTGAGAACCACTAGTCTAGAATATACAAATAATTTTTTTTTTTAAAAAAAAAAGACTAAACAGTAAGGTGACAATGTGCACTGGTCTGTCTGGGCCAGTGCTCCGAGCAGACCTTGAGCATAAACTCCATAGCCAGTCCCACAATATCCAGAGGAAGCTACACTCCCAGGTGCTCTAACAAGCCCAGGATCATAGGATCAGAGGTGAGGAGGACAGAACATTCAACACCAGGAGTAATTGGGACCAGCCCGACCCAGGCACAGAGGAACTCCACCAGTCCAGTGGCACAGGTTCCTTCCAGTCTGTCTGAGCTGGTACCCTGAACAGACTTTGGGCCCAAAGTCCACAGTGATACCCAAAATACCCAGAGGGCGTTCTAATCCCAGGTGTTCTAATGGGCCCAGGATAACAGGATCACAGGATCATAGGATCACAGAGATGGCTAAACTTTGAGGAGTTCTGACACAAACAGAATCACAGGAAGGACAGGTTCCAGTCATATATAACAAGGGCAGGTAGCAATAGAGACAACCAGATCGGGGAGGCAAGCATAAGAATATAAGAAACAGAAATGAAGGTTACTTGGCATCATCAGAACCCAATTCCTCCACCATAGCAAGTACTGAACACACCATCACACCAAAAAAGCAAGACTCAGATATAAAATCTCTCCTCATGATGATTATAGAGGACTTTAAGAAGGACATAAAAATTCCCTTGAAGAAATACAGGAGAACACAGGTAAACAGCTAGAAGCCCTTAAAGAGGAAACATAAAAATCCCTGAAAGAACTACAGGAAAACACAACCAAACAGGTGAAGGAAATGAACAAAGCCATCCAGGATCTAAAAATGGAAATAGAAACAATAAAGAAATCACAAAGAGAGACAACCCTGGAGTTAGAAAACTTAGGAAAGAGATTAGGAGTCATAGATGTAAGAATCACCAACAGAATACAAGAGATAGAAGAGAGAATCTCGGGGGTAGAAGACACCATCGAAAACATTGACACAACAGGCAAAGAAAATGCAAAAAGCAAAAAGCTCCTAACCCAAAACATCCAGGAAATCTGGGACGCAATGAGAAGACCAAACCTAAGGATATAGGTATAAAAGAGAATGAAGACTCCCAATGTAAAGGGCCAGTAAATATCTTCAACAAAATTATAGAAGAAAACTTCCATAACCTAAAGAAAGAGATGCCCATGAACATACAAGAAGCCTACAGAACTCCAAATAGACTGGACCAGAAAAGTAATTCCTACTATCACATAATAATCAAAACACCAAATGCATTGAACAAAGAAAGAATATTAAAAGCATTAAGGGAAAAAGGTCAAGTAACATATAAAGGCAGCCTATCAGAATTACACCAGACTTCTCACCAGAGACTATGAAAGCTAGAAGATCCTGGGCAGGCATCATACAGACACTAAGAGAACACAAATGCCAGCCCAGGCTACTATACCCAGCAAAACTCTCAATTACCATAGATGGAGAAACCAAGATAATCCATGACAAAATGAAATTTACATAATATTTTTCCACAATCCAGGCCTATTATCCAGGATAGTAGATGGAAAATTTCAAATTTATTTATACAACCAAAAGAAATATAGACAATTAACTAGGGAGGTGGCTTGTAAGAGAACAAAAAAGAATGCGGCTGAATGCTTTGCTTGATATTTATAATTCTTGTGTCAATTTTGAAGAAGAGTACTTCATAAGTTACTCTTTCTCTGAGATGAATGCTTTTCCAAACTATCACAGCCAATGAACCAGATTCTTACCCTCACCCTCCAAGTAGAACTATTGTTCATTGAAAAAGTTGGTTAATGTCTTCATGGATAGACCATCCTAATACACACACTATTTCTTAAACGAATGTAACCTGTTCTCTGTGTACTGAGAATGAAGACAACTACTCAAGTCAAACAGCTTTGACCATAGCAGGAAATCTGTATCCAAAAATCATGCCAACAATTCATTCCTTGGTGCAGCAGAACTGTCAACTCTTACCATAAGAGGTAAAATCCTTTGGTGATATGAGGGGCATTGAAGTACAGCCTTATTATAATGAATTCCAATGTCTAAAAATTGTTCTTATCTTGGGTTTGTACTACAAAGAGCTAAGATTTTTAAGCTCTACTAAAAACAAAACAAACAAACAAAAAGTCTCTATCTATTTATATTCACTTAAAAAAACTAATAGCAGTATATTATTTTAAAATATAATAGTTAATATGTTTGGAGTTCTTTTAAAATTTACATTGAGAAAAATGTATGTATTTTCTTTTTTTAAGTTTTATTGCATTATGAGAAAAGTTACATGATTTCAACTTATCTGAATTTGTCAACATTTAAAAACATATTATAAGAAAATAGAATTAAATCACATTCTTGTTTCCCTTTTGTACCCCAACTCCTCTCAGAGACCCCCCTTCAATACCTACAATGTCTTTTTTGTCTTATTCTTTAAAATTTATAAAATATTATAACAATAAAAATGAGTATTATAAAAGTTGTTTGATATAAAACAACAATCAATTTAACAGTCTTATGTAGATGCTTGTCTATGGCAATACTGAAAATACATACGTTTTTCTCAATATAAATTTTAAATAACTCCAAACCTATTAACTGTATATTTCAAAATAATACATCACTATTAATATTTTCTTAAATGAACATGAATATATAAAGTGTTTTTGTTTGTTTGTTTTGTATTTAGTAGAGCTTAAAATCTTGGCTTTTACTGTGGTAACTTGAAACAAGAGTTACAAATGTCAAGCAAAACATTCAGTCTTACTCTTTGTGTTCTTTTACAAACCCCTCCCAATTTAATTGTCTACATTTCTTTTGGGTCTATAAATACTTTTAAAATATGTAAGCTGTTCTGAAAACCATAGTATAGTGTAAAAACATGAAATAAACAATACTACTAATAGAGATACTGAGATAGGAGAAACAAGATCGCAAGACCATTATGTTGTACACAGCAAGACACTGTCATGAACAAACAAGCTGAAAGTGTATATGGGTTGTATAATATTGGACCTATTTCTCCAATTACCAAATTAGAGAAACCATTGGATGACAGTCAACAAATTTCTAATTCCTCATATTTTTGGATTTCAATCATTTAGGATATGTTGGTAATATTAATTTTTATATTAAGATATTAAGAAAAAGTAATTGTTACTTCCTGCTGTTTTTGTTGTAAGAGGTGGACTTAGGTTTGTGTGGATTTGTTGAAAGATCACTTTCTTGCTTCTTCTAGTGTGTAGTTTTGCTCCTTATGTTTATATTTTCCATCTATTATCCTTTGTAAGGCTGGATTTGGGGAAAGATATTGTGTAAATTTTGTTTTGTCATGGAATATCTTGTTTGAGAAAAATGTATGTATTTTCAGTGTTGTTGTAGTCAAGCATCTACATATGACTCTTAGTGATTATTGTTTTATATCAATCAACTTTTAAATACTCATTTTTACTGTTAAAATACTTCATAAATTTTAAAGAATATGATAAAAAATGAAAGGTATGGCAGGTATGGAAGGGGATCTCTGGAAGGAGTTGGAGTACAAAAAGGAAAGGAGAATGTGACAATTCTATGTGCTTAAAATATGTTTTGTAGTGTTAAGAAATTCAGATAAATTGAAATTATGTACCTTTTCTCATCATAATTCAATAAAACTTAAATCAATCAATAAATAAAAAATTAAGAATGAATACAAAAAATAGAAAAGACAAAAAAAGATGACAATATGGTGCTACTCTCAATATCTTGCCTATCATATATCCTTGGGGCATACCTATCATTGGCAAACTGTGCCCTGTCCCTTGCACTCCATTTTCTGACCCACAACTCCACTTACGTTCCTGAGGACCTGCTAGCACCAGGGACATCCAGCTCTGCCTGCATCCCCAGAGATCTACTAAGACCAGAGACAAGCAAGTGAGTCCTCTCTCCCTATTACCCTGTCTGTCAGGTTCCACCTGGAGCACGCCTAGCAGCAGTGAGCTATGCCCTATACCCTGAGCTCCATCTTCTTGCCCATAACTCTGGCTGTATTCCTGGAGGCCTATAGGCACCAGAAACATCCAGTTGAGACCTCCCCAACTGCCATATCCTGCTTGTTATAGCATTGGTGAGCCCTTCTCCCTGCACTCTATTTTCTGTCCCACAGCTCTCCTAAAATCCCTGGAGGCCAGCAGCACAGGAAATATCCAGATAAGACACTTGCCCCTACCCCAATCACCTGCCTGTTGTTTCCTCTGGAGCACATCCAGCAGCTGTGAGTTGTGCCCCATATCCTACACTCTTATTTTCTGGTGCTCAATTCTGCCTGCATTCTCTGAGGCCTTCAGGCACCAGAAACAACCAGATAAAACCCCTCTCTCCCAATTCCCTGCCTACAAGTCCCCCTAAAGCAAAACCAACAGCTGTAAACTGCATTCAGTCCCTTGTGCTCCATTTTCCATTGCACAACTTTCCCTGGATTCCTGGAGGCCTTCCTACAACAGAGACAACCAGATGGCTAAAGTTCAGCTGGTAAGAACACAATCAACAAGAGCCAATCATACCAATACATCGCATCAAAGCCTGTATAACCTGGAAAACAGAGCTGAAGCATAAGAAAAGCTTATAAAGCTGACAGAGGCCCTTAAAGAGGAAATAGATAAATCCTTTAAAGAAAGACAGGAAAATACAATCAATGGGTGAGGAGATGAATAAAAATGTTCAAGATGTGAAACTAAAAACAGCAACAATAAAGAAAACACAAACTGAGAGAAACATGGAGATGGAGAACCTAAGTTAAAAAACAGGAACAACAGATGCAAGCATCACCAATAGAATACTAGAGGTAGAAGAAAGAATCTCAGGTGAAGAAGCAAAAATAGAAGAAATCAATACATTGGTCAAGGAAAATATTACTTATAAATGATTTTACACAAAACATCTAGGAATTCTGTGACAATAAAGTTAGACACCAACCTAAGAAATAGAAGAAGTGCAAAGACCTAGAAAATATTTTCAACAAAATCATATAAGAAAACATTCCCATCCTAAAGAGATACTTACAAAAATAAAAGAATCTTAGAGAATACCAAATAGATTTGACCAGAAAAGAAGCTCCTACTGTCAGATAACTGGCAAAACACTAAGTGTACAAAACAAAGAAAGAATATGAAATGATGCAAGATTAAAAGGCCACATAGCCATAAAGGCAGACCTATCAGAATTACACCCAACCAGTAAAGACTCTAAATGCCTGAGCAGATGTCTTGCAGTCTTTAAGAAACCACAGATTCCAGCCCAGACTGCTATATCCAGTAAAACATTTGATCACCATAGATGGAGAAAACAATATATTCTATGACAAAACCCAATTTAAACAATATGTATCGACAAATCCAGCCTTCCAGAAGTTACTCACACTAATGACTTAACAGCATTCATGAAAGCTCTAGAACAAAAATAAGCAAACACACCCAATAGGAATAAAAGGTAAGAAATAAGTAAATTCAGAGTTGAAATCAGGAAATTAGAAACAAAGAGAACAGTAGACAGAATCAACCAAACATTGAGAGAGCTGGTTCTTTCAGAAACTCAGCAAGATAGACAAATCCTTAGCCAAACTAACTAAAAGGCAAAGAAAAATATATAAATAAAATCAAAAGTGAAAAGGGAGATATTATACAAGACATAGAATAAATTCAAATAATCAATAGGTCTTACTTCAAAAACATGTACTCCACAAAATTTGAAAAACTAAGTGAAATAGATGGTGTTCTTGATAAATACGTTACCCAAGCTAAATCAAGACCATATAAACAATTTAAGTATGTCTATAATCCCTAAGGAAGTAGATGCAGTCATTTAAAAAATCTTCTAACCAAAAAAAATAAAATAAAATAAAAAATAAAAAAGCCCAATGCCAGATGATTTTAGTACAGAATTCTTCCAGAATTTCAAAGAAGAGTTGATAATAATAACTCATCAAAATATTCCACAAAATAGAAACATAAGGAACACAGACAAATTCATTTTATGAAAGCACAGTCACCCTGATACCTAAACCACACAAACACTCAACCAAGGACAAAAATTTCAGGGCAGTTTCCCTTATGAATATTGATGCAAAAATACTCAATAAAACACCAGCAAACTGCATTCAACAACAGATCAAAAATCATGACCCATCATGACCAAGGAGGCTTCATACTAGAGATGCAGGAATGGTTAAAATATGAAAATGCATCAATGTAGTCCCCCATATAATCAAACTGAGCAAAAGAAAACCACATGGTCACTTCATTAGATACAGAAAAGTCCTTTGAAAAAAATCCAACACCCCTTTATGATGAAATTCTTGAAGAGATCATACATACAAGGTACAATAAGGCAATGTTCAACCAGCTGATAGCCAACATCAAATTAGATGGAGGAAAACATAAAACAGTTCTACCAAAATTAGAGACAAGACAAAACTGTCCACTCTCTCTCTATTTATTCAATATAGTGCTTGAAGTTCTAGCTACAGCAATAAGACAACTAAACAGCATCAAGGGAATACAACTTGGAAAGGAAGAACTCAAAATATCACTATTTACAGGTGATATGATAGTATATATAAGTGATTCTGAAAATCCTTCCAGGAAACTCCTACAGCTGATAAACACCTTCAGCAAAGTGGCTTGATAAAAAATTACTCAAATAAATCAGTAGCCATTGTACATACAAACAATAAATGGACTGAGAAAAAAATTTGGGAAAGAGCATCCTTCACAATAGCCATAAATAGTATAAAATATTGTGTTGTAACTTTAAAGAAGCAAGTGAAAGACTTCTATGGCAAGAACTTCAAGTCTTTGAAGAAAGAAATTGAAGAAGATATAAGAAGATGGAAAGATCTCCTATGCTCATGGTTTGATATGGTTAATGTAGTGAAAATGGTCACTACATTACCAAAAGGAATATGCAGATACAACAAAATTCCAAGCAATTTCCAACACAATTATTATAGACCTTGACAGAAAATTTCTAAATTTCATATGGAAGAACAAAAATCCCAGGGTTACTAAGACAATCCTGTAAAATAATAAAAAATAAAAACAAAACCAAAAGAACTTCTGGAAGTATCAGTATCCCCAGTTTTAAGCTGTTCTACTGAGCACCAGCAAAAAATCAGAAATGTTGATCAATAGAAGTGAATCAAAGACCCAAGAATAAATGCACACACCTATGCACACTTGATTTTTTTTGACAAAGAAGCCAAAATTATACAATTGAAAAAAGAAAGCATGTTCAACAAATGGTCCTGGATTAACTGGATATCTGAATGTAGAGGAATGAAAATAGATTCATATCTATCACCCAGCACAATATTCAAGTCCAAGTGGATCACAGAACTCAATATAGAACAAGTTACTCTAAATATTAGAGAACAGAAAGTAGGTAATAACCTTGAATGCATTGGTACAGGAGACAATTTCATGAACAGAGCACCAACAGCTCAGGTACTAAGGTCAACAATTAATAAATGGTACCTCATGAAACTGAAAAGCTTCTATATAGTGAAGGACACCATCAACAGGACAAAACAGCAGCCTACAGAATGGGTAAAAATATTCAACAACCTTACATCTGACATAGGGCTGATACCCAAAAGATAGAATGAACTCAAGACAGTAGTCATCAACAAATCAAACAGCCTAATTAAAAGTGGGGTACAGATCTAAACAAAGAATTCTCAAAAGATAATGACTGAGAAAGACTTAAAGAAATGTTCAATATCCAGAGTCATCAAGGAAATGCAAATCAAAATGAATATGAGATTCCATTTTATACCAGTAAGAATGGCCAACAACAAAAATTCCAGTTATTTCCCATGCTGGTGAAGACATGGAGCAATGGGAACAATCTTCCATAGTTGGTCGAAGTAAAAACCTATACAACCAGTTTGGAAATAAATTTGGAGGTTTCTCAGAAAATTGGGAATAATTCTACCTCAGTACCAGCCATATAACTCCTGGGCATATATATCCAAAAGATGTTCCACCATATCACAAGGACCCTTGCTCATCTATGCTCATAGTAGATTCATTATAGCTAGAAACTGCCAACACACTAGATGTTCCTCAACCAATGAATGTATAAAGGAAAAAGTGGTACATTTCTACAATGGAATACAACTCAGCTATTAAAAACAATGACATCATGAAATTTGCAGGCAAATGGATAGAACCAGAAAAGATCATCTCATTGAGGTAACACAGACCCAGAAAGACAAATGTGGCATGTCCTAAGTTATAAGTGAATAATAACCATAAAGTTCAGGATAACCATGACATAGATCCAAAGAAGCTAACTAACAAGGAAGGATTCTGTAATCTCACTGAGAAAGGGAAATAGAATAGGAGTTGGAAATAGATGGAGGGAGGAAACAGGATGGGAGAAGGTGTGGGTGGAGAACGGAAGGGTTCAAGTCTGGGGAGGATGGAAGGAGAGAGAACGGAAAGATAAAACTGGTGGGAGCATCTCTGGGACAAACTAGAACCCTAGGTCAATGGAAACACACACCCAGAAATCTATGGGGTTGACCCTAGCTAAGACTATTAGCAATAGAAAATATGTAACTTGAAATGACCAACTTTTGTAACTAGAAAAGACTTCCAATGGAGGAATGGGGCTACCTACCCACCCAAAAACCTTTAACCCATATTTTTCTTGCCTACAATATGTGCAGGGATAATGATGTAACAGATATTGAGGAAATGGCTAACCAATGACAGGCCCAACTTGAGACCCATGCCATATGAGAAAGCCTACCCTATTGAGAGCCAATTTTGCTTACTTCTGTGAAAGCTTGCCTGTCTGAAAGAGTCAAGGCAGATGAGGGTCTGATGCCAGATATCCTGGAATGGCAAGAAGAGATATGCTTGATTCTCAAGGCAAGAGGCTGAATCTTCTATTAATCTTGGTGGAAGGAACTGGGAGGCCTCTACATAGAAACAAATATCCTGTGTGTACATCAAGAATTGTTTCTGCTAGTTTGTGACTTTGTTTCCCATGGCACTGTACAGTATAAAAGCCTAGGAGAAACAAACCTCGATCTGCTGCAGTATTCTCTGGACTGTCCTCCCAATTTCTTTTCTTTTTTCCTTAATTGTTTTTGTTTTTAGATTTATTTATTCTTTTTTTGTTTTGTTTGTTTGTTTGTTTGTTGCTTTTTGTTTTCCAAGATACAGTTTCTCAGTGTAGCTCTGGCTGTCCTGGAACTCTCTCTGTAGATCAGGCTGGCCTCCAACTCAGAAATCTGCCTGCCTCTGCCTCCCAAGTGCTAGGATTAAAGGCATGTACATATATGAGTACACTGTAGCTGTCTTAAGACACACCAGGAGAGGCACCAAATCCCATTACAGATAATTGTGAGGCATCATGTGGTTGCTGGAAATTGAACTCAGGATCTCTGGAAGAGCAGTCAGTGTTCTTAACTGCTAAGCCATCTCTCCAGTCCCATCCCCCAATTTCTAAATTTTTGTCTCAGAGTATTTTTTCTCTCTTTTCTATAATCATCCTCACTTTCCTTCACCTCAAAGGAGTGTTTTTTGTT
>NW_022196909.1:52460907-52475898 GCF_008632895.1 Mastomys coucha | reverse complement strand
ACCACCCCTGACATTATTAATGTTATTTTGCTATATGTTCAGACAGGAGCCTAGTACCTGTCATCTGAGTGGTTTCACCCACAGCTCAGAAACAGAAGAAAACAGATGGAAAGATACAGAGCCAAACATTAGGCAGAGCATAGAGATTCTCATGGAAAAAAGAGAGGAATGATTGAAGGAACCAGAAAGGTCAAGAACACCACAACATTGAGAATCAGTTAACCTAGGCCAATGGGGGTTCACATAGACTGAACCACAACCAGAGGCCATGCATGGGATGTGCCTAGGCCTCTTATAGCTTGGTCTTTTTTTTTTTTTTTTTTTTTTTTTTTTTTTTTTTTTTTTTTTTTTTTTTTTTTAACAGATCTTGCCTTGAGTTTATTTGTAAAAACAGCATAGGACACTGGTCATCTGCAAACTGTGTAAGTAGGTGTGTCACAGCAGTCCATCTATCTTCACACTGGCAGGAGCCTTTTCTATGGGGCTTTCACAGGGGCCTGGGCACCTTTGGGAGCCTGGGCTGGAGCTGCAGCCTGGGCCTTAGCTGGTGCTTTGGCCCCTGCCTTTGTTTGAACCTTGGGCTTTGGTTGGCAGAGCCTTTGACCCTTAGCCATGTAGCTTCGAATCTTCTTCCCAAGCTTGGGGTGAGCGATGAACGCCAGACGGCTGAGTTTGCGGCTGGGACCCTTTGGCATCTTGGGCTTGACGACCTGAGGCTTCACCAGGGCCTTGATAGCCTCTGCGCGTGCACTCACTGCCTTTGCGTTGTTGGCCTGCATCTTCTTCAGGCCTTTCTTGTTGTGCTTCTTGGCAAAGCGCATATTCCTCAGGAACTTGGGGTCAACCCCCTTTAAAGACTCATATCTTTGTGACCGGGGTTTCTTGATGCCATTTCTGTGCCATTTGTGGGACTGATTGTGTGTGGTGTGGTTCTTGGACTTGGCCATGTCTGTACGGTAAGCCGCGGCTCCCGCAGCGCCTGGGACCGGAAGAGAAAGAGCGGTCTTTTATTTTTAAAAAAGATTTATTTATTATTATATGTAAGTACACTGTAGCTGTCTTCAGACACATCAGAAGTGGGTGTCAGATCTCATTATGGATGGTTTTGAGCCATCATGTGGTTGGTAGGACTTGAACTCAGGACCTCTGGAAGAGCAGTCAGTGCTCTTAACTGCTGAGCCATCTCACTAGTTTGGTCTTAATGTGGGTCCCCTAACAATTGGAGTAGAGACTATCTCTGACTCTGCTGCCTGCCTTTGGATCACTATCCCCTAACAGGGCTGCCTTTTCTAGGCTGAATAGGAGAAAATGTATCTAGTCCTAATTAATCTTGATATACCAAGGCTTGTTGGTATCCATAGGAGGCCTTCCCTTCTCTGAAGAGAAAGAAGAGAGGGGAAATGGGTGAGTGGAGGGGGAGATGGTGGGACTGGGAGTACAAGAGGGAAGGGATGCTGCAATTGAAATATAAAGTGAACAAATACATTATTTAATAAAAAATGATAAAGCAATTTTAAAAGAGGGGTGTGTAAAACCAAACAAAAGTCTCAAAAGAAACATGTGAATTTCTAGAAAACATTTAAGAGGTGCTCAATTGTCCATCAGTTTAATTTGTGGAAAGCTGCTTGAGCCATGCCCCAAGACAGCGCTGGCTTCCACCATCCCTAGAGTGAGCGGTCTCATAAACAAAGCCCTTATTTGGCTAAGCTTGCTGCCCTTGGTTGCTTCCTCATTTGGTGACCTATCCACTTTTGCCACGTGGCCCATTGGGATTGGCTAAGCTTGGGAGTGCTTAACGGCCGAGGGCATTGCCCTTGGTGCTGAAGACTGTTGAAGGTTCCTGAATAAACTGCTAAAAGAAGAGCTCGTGGATCGCGTCTTTCTTGCTGGTCGAGGTGGACCAATACCTCCCCATCTCTCCTCCCATCTGGATCCACTTGCTTCTGTCTCTGATTAGAATATAACAAGTTTCTAAGAGATAATATTAAAATAAAACAAAATAAGATATCATAAGGTAAAACAAAAATTATCATATTGAAGTTGGACAGGACACAGAAAGAAAATGCCAAAGAAGAGGCACAAAAATCAGAGACCCATTGAGTTACACACTCAGGAATCCCATAACAACACTGAATTGGAAGCCATACTATATCTATATAGAGGACCTGGAGCAGAGCCATGTAGGCTCTGTGAATGCTGCCTCAGTATCTTTGTGGTCATCTGAGCTTTGCTCAATTTGATTTAGATGGCCTTGTTTTCTTCATGGCTGTTATTCCCTCTGTTTCTCACACTCTTCATGCCTTCACTTTCTAGGGAAGGGAAGCAGCAATTGGGATGTAAAGTTAATTAACTAATTAATTAATTAAATCAAATACATGGTAGTCAATGTTTAAATAAATTAAAAAACATTAGCTTGGCATGTTACAAGCATGTATTTGATTCTGAAATAATTTAAAATGATACACACGAACTAAATAGTAATATAAATCTTCTATAGAAATCTGTATGAGTGTAATTTCAATATATTCCACTATATGCATAAATAATTATTTCGAAGGAAGGAAGGAAGGAAGGAAGGGAAAAAGAAAGTGCCCTACAGCCAGATCTTAGGGAGGCATTTTTTAATTGGATATTTATTTATTTATATTTCAAATGTTATCCCCTTTCCTGTTTTTCTCTGGAAACCCCATATCCTATGCCCTTCTTATCCTACTTCTATGAGAGTGCTCCCCTACATACCTACCTACTCCTGCTTCACTGCCCTAGCATTTCTCTCCACTGGGGCATCAGGTCTTTGCAGGACCAAGGCCCTCCTCTCCCATTGATGCCAGATAAGGCCTGTTCAGCTCCTTCAGTCTTTCTCCAAATTCCCCCATTGGGGTCCCTGTGGTCAATTTGATGGTTGGCTACAAGCATCCACATCTATATTGGTTAGGATCTGGCAGAGCCTCTCAGGAGACAGCTCTATCAGGATCTTTCCAGCAAGCACTTTTTGGCATCATCAATAGTGTTTTGGTTTAGTGTCTGCATGTGGGATGGATCCCCAGGCAGGGCAATTTCTGGATGGCCTTTCCTTCAGTATCTGCTCCACTCTTTGTCCCTGTATTTCATTTAGACAGGAGCAATTCTAGGTTAAAATTTTGGAGATGGATGGGTGGCCCCATACCTCAACCAGGGGACCATGCATAGACTCCAGATATGGTGTCAACAGTTGAAGTTGAGGTTCCTTCACTTATGACTCTAAAATGTGTCAAGTTGACATAAAATTAGCCAACACATTTGCTCTAGCATATCCTATAGATAGAATACCATTATAGATCAAAGAGCTTGTGGCTGGTTTAGTCTTTATGTTTCTCTTTTTGTAATGTACAGAGAACCTTCCTGTAGCAAAGATTCTAGCACATAGGGTTA
Source organism: Mastomys coucha (assembly GCF_008632895.1). Lineage (NCBI taxonomy): Eukaryota > Metazoa > Chordata > Mammalia > Rodentia > Muridae > Mastomys > Mastomys coucha. Next base: position 52,472,487 of record NW_022196909.1, on the reverse strand, counting down.
ATGTTCTATGTAAGCATCTGCTCAATGTCTCCTTCATCAGGGAGTTGTGTATGTCCATGTCTTCAGAAATGAGGCCTTGCTGTCAGTTTGAGGAGATCAATATATTGTCTGGGCAACAGTCTAGGTTAATAGGACATTTCCATGGACACTGTTAACCATACAACTCAATTAGATATAACCCAATCCTCTTACTGGAAGCTTTGTTTGGTGACAAGATATAGACGTCTGGGCTCTCTCTTTCCCCATTATTCGGTGATATCATTTAGATAACCTTCATATATGCATATACTTAGAAAGCTTCTACTGTACTAGGTTTTAGAAGCCTATACATGTGGTCTCAAATGGCCTTCAATTTTAGCAGCTTTTCCCCATATTCTCTCCCTCTTCTCTCTCTTCACTCCCCAACTCAACTCAATGTTCCTTGTCTAGGCTCTCCCTACCTTCTTCTATTCTTATTATTCTTAGTTTTGTTATTTTCACAATGTTCTAGATTTCCTGCATGTTTTGTCCTTGGATTACGTTAGGGTTTTTTCTTTCTTTCTTTCTTTCTTTTTTTTTTTTTTTTTTTTTTTTTTTTTTTTTTTTTTGGCTTTTTGAGACAGAGTTTCTCTGTATAGACCTGGCTGTCCTGGAGCTCAGAAACCCGCCTACCTCTGCCTCCCAGGATTATTTTAGATTTAATATTTTCCTTGCCCAGGGTATCCATTTCTTCGATCATGCCTTCAATGCCTGAGATTCTGTCTTCCATCTCTTGCATTCTGTTAGTTAGGCTTTTCTCTGAAGTTCTTTGAGTTCCTAATTTTTTTCATTTCCAGAATTTCCTCATTTTAGATTTTCTTTATTGCTTTATGTCTATATTCAGTTCTTGAACTTCTTTGCTCATTTTCTTCCACTGTGTATATTTTCACAGATTTCTTTTAAGAGATCTATTCATTTTCCCTTTAAGGACCTCTATTCTTTTCATAAAGGCCATTTTAAATTCTTTTTCTTCTACTTCAGCTACATTGCAATACTAGAGACCTTCTATAATACTGTTGCTAGACTGTAGAAACATGTTTTCCTGACATTTATTTATTGCATAATTTGTAGTTCTATAGAAGATTATAATTCTGGGTGCTGATATCTGCTCTTCTTTGTGCTGGGTGGGTGTTTTTTTTTCTTTGTTTCTTTTTCCCTCTCTGATCCTTAGGAGAGTGTGGTGGCTGTGTTTTGTCAGGGAAGAAATTCTTCTGTGATCCTATTTTTTGTGGCACTACATGTTTCAGATAAAATACATTTCTAGAATTTTGGAACTGACACTTATGAATGGGAATGTGCTAGGGATTGGGGAAAGAGAGGGCCCAAAAGAAGGAAGAAAGCATGCTGTTCTACCCGAATAAGCTCTGTCTCCTAGGAACAGAGACAGAACGTGAGGTGAGGCAAAAAAAAATGTAGTCTGCTACATAGCTGGTACGGAGATAGGTGATTGGTTATGGAGAAAAGAAAGGCATGCGAATATCTAAATCTTACCTACCTGCTTCACTGGCTTGTTTGCTTCACAGTCAGGCTAGGTTGGCATATTCCTAAAAAAATCCTGATGAAGTTGGGTCTGAGATAAGACAGTGAGTATGGAGGAAGGTTAAGATGATCATCTGCAAGGTGTGCTGGAGATAGAGTCAGAATTGAGGTGATCTGCTACAGAGATGGGAGTGAGACTGAAGAATTGGATTTGGCATAAAAGAGAGTGGAAAAGAGGGAGCCTTATAGATCCACAATTAGTCTTTATTCTTGTAGGAGTAACCTGTAGGATCTCAGAGAATTCCTGATGATGTTGGAGCCTGGGTGGAATTTGTTGGGAAAAGGAAGATTGGAAGTCTACATAATGTGTTAGAGTTGGGTGTCAGTAACTGCAATAAAGTTCTGAAATAAAGTTGGGTTTGGGGCATTGAACTTGAAGGAATGGAGGGAGACGTATTAATGGTGTTGAGAGGTGACAGAGTCACATGATGAATCCCAGGAAGTCAGACTCCAGAGACCTACATTAGGGTGCTTATCTGAATGTATTTTGAAATGCACTTGCATATATACAGTGGTTGAACCAATCCCAAGACTCTGAATCCTCAGCCGGTTGTATCTTGCAACATTTTCACTGTACCCCAGAGAAAGCCCTTCCTGATGAGGTCACTCACAAGGATTGGAGGTGGGATAATAAAGGAGGATGGGAGGGTATCATCCCTTGTAAAAACTTTTATGAAAAGAGGGGGACCAGCCACCATCCAGGCCTTGGATCTTGTGGCTTTCTCACTGGTGTTATAGGGGCCATCTTAGATCTAATACTGTGTTTACAAGATCAGGACTCTTCTAGTAATCAAAGAACCTAATGGTGCCTCCCTATCTAATCTTTTGTTTGTTTGTTTGTTTGTTTTGTATTTAGTAGAGTTTAAAATCTTTGCTCTTACTGTGGTACAAGGCCAAAATAAGAACAATTTTTAGACATTGGATTTCATTTTAATAAGGCTGTACTTCAATGACCCTCAAATCACTGAAGAATTTTACCTCCATCGTAGCTAAGCTGAGAGTTGACAGTTCTGCTGTGCCAATGAATAAATTGTAGGCTCAATTTTTGGATACAGACTTCCTGCTATGGTCAAAACTATTTGACTTGAGTGAGTGACTATTCTCAGGCCACAGAGAACAAGTTACATTCATTTAAGAAATGGTATGTGTATTAAGATAGTCTATCCATAAAGTCATTCATCAACTGATTCATTGAACCATGGTTCTGCTTGGGTGGCACAGACATTAGGTGTGGGTAAGAATCTGATTCATTGGCTATGATAATTTGGAAAAGCATTCATCTCAGAGAAAGAGTAACTTGTAAAGTCCTCTTTTTCAAACTTGATACAAGAGCTACAAATGTCAAGCAAAGCATTCAGTCTCACTCTTTGTTCTCTTTCCTACAAGCCACCTCCCAAGTTAATTGTCTATGTCTCCCTTAGGTATATAAATACTTTTGAAATATATAAGCTGTTCTGAAAACCATAGTATAGTGTAAAAATATGAAATAAACAATACTACTAATAGAGAGGCTGTGATAGGAGAAGCAAGATCTCAAGACCCTTATGTTGTACACAGCCAGACACTGTCACAAGCAAACAAGCTGAAAGTATATATAGATTGTACAATATTGGACCTATTTCTCCTATTACTAAATTAGAGAGACCATTGGATGACAATCAACAAATTTCTAATTCCTCATATTTTTGGATTTCAATCACTTAGGATATGTTGGTAATATTAATTTTCATATTAAGAAAAGGTAATTGTCACTTCCTGATTTTTTTTATAAGAGGTGGAATTAGATTTGTGTGGATTGATTGAAGGAGTACTTTCTTGCTTCTTCTAGGGTGTAGTTTTGTTCCTTATGTTGATGTTTTCCATCTATTAGCCTTTGTAGAGCTGGATTTGTAGAAAGATATTGTGTAAATTTTGTTTTCTCATGGAATATCTTGTTTTCTCCATCTATGGTAATTGATAATTTTTCTGGGTATAGTAGCCTGGGCTGGCATTTGTGTTCTTGTAGGGTCTGTATGACATCTGCCCAGGATCTTCTAGCTTTCATAGTCTCTGGTGAGAAGTCTGGTGTAATTCTGATAGGTCTGCTTTTATATGTTACTTGCCTTTTTTCCCTTACTGCTTTTAAAATTCTTTGTTTAATGCATTTGGTGTTTCAATTATTATGTGACAGGAGGAATTTCTTTTCTGGTCCAGTCTATTTGAAGTTCTGTAGGCTTCTTGTATGTTCATGGTCATCTCTTTCTTTAGGTTAGGGAAGTTTTCTTCTATAATTTTGTTAAAGATATTTACTGGCCCATTACCTTGGGAGTCTTCACTCTCTTCTATACCTATTATTCTTAGGTTTGGTCTTTTCATTGTGTCCTGGATTTCCTGGATGTTTTGGGTTAGGAGATTTTTCCTTTTTGCATTTTCTTTGACTGTTGTGTCAATGTTTTCTATGGTGTCTTCTGCCCCGAGATTCTCTCTTCTATTTCTTGTATTCTGTTGGTGATGCTTGCATCTATGACTCCTGGTTTCTTTCCTAGGTTTTGCATCTCCAGGGTTGTCTCTCTTTCTGATTTCTTTATTGTTTCTATTTCAATTTTTAGAAACTGGATGGTTTTGCTCATTTCCTTCACCTGTTTGATTGTGTTTTCCTGTAGTTATTTAAGAGATTTTTGTGTTTCTTCTTGAAGGGCTTCTAGCTGTTTACTGTGTTCTGTATTTCTTTGAGGGTGCTAGTTATGTCTTTTTCAAGGTCCTGTATCATCATCATAATAAGCGATTTTAGGTCTGAATTTTGCGTTTCCGGTGTGACAGTGTGTCTAGGACTTGCTATGGTGGGAGAATTGGGTTTGAATGATGCCAAGTAACCTTGGTTTGTGTTGTTTATTTTCTTATGCTTGTTCCCTGCCATCTGGTTATCTCTTGTGCTACCTGCCCTTGCTAAATCTCACTGGAGTCAGTCCTTCCTGTGATCCTGCTTGTATCAGAACTTCTCAGAGTCAGGCTGTCTCTGTGATCCTGTGATTCTGGGATCCTGTGTCCCGGTGTTGGGACAGATGTTGTGCCCTCCTCACCTCTGATTCTGACAGTGTCAGAGTGCCTGGAAGTGGAGCTTCCTCTGAGTTTTGTGGGACTGGCTGCAGAGCTTGCGCCCATGGTCCACTAAGGACACCAGCCCAGAGAAACCAGAAGCAACCTGAGCCACTCTGCAGGTGGAGTTCCTGTGTGCCTGATCCCACAGGTCCCATTTACTCCTGTTGTTGGGACAGATGTTAGGTCCTCCTTACCTCTGATCCTGAGAGTGTCACAATGCCTGGGAGTGGAGCTTCTTCTGGGTGTTGTGGGACTGGCTGCAGAGCTTGCATCCGAGGTCTGCTCAGGACACCAGGCCAGAGAGACCAGAAGGAACCCTAGAGCTTCTGTTCTCTCCTCCTTCTCTGATCTAATCTTCTTCACAAGGTTGAATTACACATCCCCTGCCAGGAGCCATGGCCTTAACCATGGCCTTGTGGAAAATTACTAGCTTACACATGCAGCCCTGAGAGAACATGTATAGTCTAACAGCAAGAGTATTTGTGGGTGTGGAGGACACTGTGACCATTGGTTCCAGGAACTTAAGATAGTCAGCTGGCCTTAAGAAAGCCCCCAAGCTCTTGCCCCACTCCCTTGAAGTTTGCTTTTGTTTTATATTGCCATCCCTGAAGTAAAGTCTTTCAGAGCTTGATTAGACAACTGTCTTGCTCTCATTCTTTGTGTCTTTTGTCCCCCTCAGTTTCTCTTCCCTGCCCTAGGTCCCTACTGAATGCCCTGCATGTTGGGGCAACTGATGCTCAGTGTGGGGCCCCTGGGTTTGGGGTCTGAGAAGACTACTACTCCCCAAGATGATGTTCTCCCTTGCATAGGATCACCACTTCATCAGGAAGTGAGTGAAGATCCACATAGAGATCACCGCAGGTCACCCACCTGTAATATTGATCCGAGAACGGTATGAAGAGTGGTGCAACTATGGCACAAGCATTACGTAAGCATGAATTGTTTTTAAAGGGTTTCAAGGAGTCCCTCAAGACACGAGGAATATAGGTTAAGAAAAAAATTTTTTTTTCAAAGTTTGTGAACATTGGCTATATATTCAAGAAGTAGTTAAAAAGAGAGAGAATAGTTTTCAGAAATGGAGTTGTCTTTCTCTGGGACGTTTTTAGCAAATGAGAAGGAAAATAAATTTAAGCTCTTTCAGAGCTCTCCTGGGGACAGGAAGAAATGGGTAGATGTCCTGCTTTTTCTCTGGCTCATACTGGAGATATATTCAGTTCTGGTTAGGATATCTGGGTCCCCTTAAGACATCAAATTCTCTTCCCTCTCTGTCTATTGTCTGTCCTTAGTGCACCAATCTGTCCATATGTCTGTCAATTTATGTTTGTTTTTGTTTTATTTTTGAATGATTGTTGTTCTTGTTTCATGTTGGGAAAAAATGGTTAAAACTTTATCTGCTGGCTGTCCATTCTTTGATTTAGTTTAACTTGTTTAAAAGGCAGTCTCAATTTGCAAAGCAGAAGCTGATAAGCCTATGGCTTGTAAACTGATGCACTAAGGCTGGGAGTGAAGCACTGCTGAAAAAGCCCTGCTAGAGGCTGATTGTCTACACAAGCTGCTCTTAAAGGGGCCAACAGCTTTTTGCTTGTAACATTGGTAACAGAAAATTAGCTTACCATTGGTAACTCAGGGTTGGAATCATTCTAAACAACATATGGCATGAGTCAACTCAGGTTTTTGAAGATACTTCTAAATTGGGATTATATTTTATGTAATTCTTATCCTAGGAACTAGACTTATAAGGGATAAGATTTACAACAATGTAATGAAGCATTAAAAGTTGCACTGTCATGCATTCATATGTAAGAATTGGCAGCCAAACTTTGTAACGTGTCAGTAATGCTTTTGACATTGATTTAAATAAAAAAAATAGATTGTTCAAAATTGGGTTTTACTTTCCAAAAGTTGTGGTTATACCTTAATATTACAACAGAAACTTAAAAGGTATGGTTAAAATTGCCAGTGTTCTATTGGCTGCAGTTTGCAGTTTGATCACAAGCTCAGGATTCTTAACTCACCCATATTTTGTAATTTGGATGATTGCCAGAGTAATAATAATTAAAAACAACTGTGGCTAATATTAGCCCAATGCTCCTTTTGCATAAGCTTTATTGGATACAGTGGTAAAAGCAAAATTTAACCCCTCAAGGTTGGAAAGGAGATCTTAGTGAGAATTTATTTCATATCAAACAGGCTCCTGATAAACTGTTTCAAGGAGTTCGTACCACTAAAAACAGCTAGTAGAATTTTCAGAGACCCTCAAAAAGGGGTTCCTTTTGTTACACAATTGTCTTATGAGAACACTAATGCAGCTCTCTATGGCCGTACAAGGCAAAGACAGACTTATCTGGATATATTTGTCTTTGTGCAAAAATTAGACCCTCATACAATCGGCTTTATAAAACATCAGATTGATTCCATGGCATCAAGACCCTTGCAAATTTATTATCATAGACTTAATTTGGCTGATGGAGGCCAACCTGAGGTTGATAATTCTCCTTTAGGAGCTTCATAGGATTCAGACCTGTGCATACTGGTTCTGTGCCAGGCAGGATCTCTTCTGGCAGAACCAGGTAAGAGGAAGAGAACCCCATCCAGCTGAGCCTCTTGGGGCTGAGCAGGATGGTGAGTGTTGTGGCTCGGATCTCCTGCCTCCAGAGAATAACTACACCAAGCTGGGAGTCTGTCAAAGCAGGAACTCATTCTAATGTATCAATCTTTTCTTTATAAAGGGCTGAGAGAGGAGGCAGAGTTTTCTGCTGAGGTGAGATGACTTAGGGGGAGGGGAAAGTTGATGAAGGATATGGAGTGACTAACAGAGCCAACAGTTACTCTACTTCAGCAGCAGCTAGGCAAAGGCAGGCTTAAGCAGGTTGTGCTGAGTCACTCCACTACAGAAGTGACTGAGACAGTTTACAAAACTTGAGCAAGACTCAGGTTTGTCCTCAAGGCCCAAACCAGGGCCAAATAGGGCCCAACAGTTCTGGAAAAAATGAATGCAGTATGGGCACCAGTGTGGGCTTCCAGGTTAAGCACCACAGGGGAAAGTCCCACATATGCCATCCCTGGATTCCCTGTGAGACAAACCTGGTTTGTAAGGAGATTGGTATCTGTTCTTTAAATTTATCCTAAGGATTTTCTAAGGCTCTTCTTCCCCTCCCCAAAAGATACCAAGAGCCATGACTGTGGGACATAATGATAATCTGACCCATGGGAGGAATCAGGTCAATGCTCCCCCCACTGGTTAATGCCCACTCATTCAAGGATGAGGCAACTGTATGATTACCTCAGTTCCTTCAGGCATCAATTAAACGTGATAAAAAAGGAGGAGATGCTGGGAGCCATGGCCTTAACCATGGCCTTGTGGAAATTTACTAGCTTACACATACAGCCCTGAGAGAGCATGTGTAGTCTGACAGCAAGAATATTTGTGGATGTGGAGGACACTGTGACCATTGGTTCCAGGAACTGAAGATTGCCAACTGGCCTGCAGAAAGCCCTGAGCCCTTGACCCCTCACTTGAAGCTTCCTTTTGTTTTATGTTGCCATCCCTGAAGTAAAGTCTTTCAGAGCTTGATCAGACAACTGTCTTGCTTTCATTCTTTGTGTCTTTTGTCCCCCTCAGTATCTCTCCCCTGCCCTAGGTCCCTGCTGAATGCCCTTTGGGTTGGTGCAATCACCTACAATCTAACATACCTGCTTCCAAGGACTACGTGGCCTATGGGTTTTTGAATATTAATATTTTAAACATTGTATTCAACCTCACACCAGTCAGATTGGCTAAGATAAAACACTCAGGTGACAGCAGATGCTGGAGAGGTTGTGGAGAAAGAGGAACATTACTTCATTGCTGGTGGGATTGCAAGCTGGAACAACCACTCTGGAAATCAGTTTGGTGGTTCCTCCGGAAACTGGACATACTTCTACCAGAGGACCCAGCTATACCACTCCTGGGCATATACCCAGAAGATGCTCCAACATGTAATAAGGACACATGCTCCACCATGTTCATAGCAGCCTTATTTATAATAGCCAGAAACTGGAAACAACCCAGATATCCCTCAATAGAGGAATGGATACAGAAATTGTGGTATATCTACACAGTGGAGTACTACTCAGCTATTAAAAACAATGAATTTATGAAATTCTTAGAGAAATGGATGGATCTGGAGAATATCATCTTGAGTGAGGTAACTCAATCACAAAAGAACACACATGGTATGCACTCTCTGATAAGTGGTTATTAGTCCAGAAGTTTGGAATACAGGAAGAACAACCCACAAACCACAAGAAACTCAAGAAGAAGGAAGACCAAAGGTGGACATTGCATTCCTTCTTAAAGGGGGGAACAAAATACCCATGGAGGGAGTTGCAGAGACTAACTATGCAGCAGAGACTGAAGGAAGGAAAATCCAGCATGATATAGCTGTCTCCTGAGAGGCTCTGACAGTATCTGACTAATACAGAGTAGAGGCTCACAGACATCCATTGAACTGAGTACAAGGTCCCCAGTGAAGGAGTTAGAGAAAGGACCAATGGAGCTGAGGGGTTTGCATCCCCTTAGGACGAACAACAATATGACCTAACTAGTACCCTCAGAGCTCCCAGGATCTCAACCACCAACCAAGGACTGCACATGGAGGGGTTTGATTGTTCTGGCAGCGTGTGTATAGTAGAGGATTGCAAATTTGATCATAAATGGGAGGAGAGGCCCTTGGTCCTGTGAAGGTTCTGTGCCCCAGTGTAGGGGAATGCCAGGGCCAATAATTGGTAGAGGGTGGTGTGGCAAGCAGGGGGAGGGGGGAGGCAACAGGGGTTTGTTCTTGTTGTTGGTAGTAGTTTTTTTTTTTTTTGAGGGGAAACTGGGAAAGGAGAAATCATATGACATGTAAGTAAAGAAAATATCTAATAAAAAAATAATAGAAGTTTCCTGAGTCCTTTGAAACGAACTGAGCTGTCCTGAGTGTCCTGAGTGTCCTGAGTGTCCTGAGTAGCTGTGGCCTGCTATCATAGGGACACCTTCCCCCAAGTTCAGTAGACCTGTGGATACTGAACCATATAGGTAAGCTTTCCTCCCCTGACCCATCTTCCTGCTTGCTGAGTCCTCTGGAGCAAGCAGAGCTGCCCTGAGCAGTCTACTATCCCAAGGGGACCTGCATTCTTTGGCCACCTATCCCCCATCCTTGTCAGACCCGCTGAGCCTCAACTATACAAATTAGCTTCCCTTTCCCAACCCATCTTCCCTACTTGGTGAGTCTTCTGGACATGCCAAGCTGCCCTCAGCAGACTAATAGCCCAGGTAGACCTCCATTCTCCTGCCAACTCTCTGCTGTACTTCATCAGATCTGTAACAACTGAACCATACAAACTTGCAGGTACTAAACCACACAGACCCGTAGTTCTCCAATGATACAGCTCAAGGATTCCCATCAGAAGCCTGCCACAATAGGACCATCAAAGTTAACCCCCATCCCAGTACCTACTACAATAGGAACATCCAGGAATCAAAGCCATCCAGATGACTGAAAGCCCATGAAAGAACACAGTCAACAAAGCCAGTTAAAGAAGGTAAACAAGAAGAAAGGCACAAGCAAGGATGCTTGAATCTCACTTAGAAGGGGGAATAAAATTGTCCTAAGAGGCAGATGGAAGTGAGAAGCTGGATGAGAGGGATAGGGTAGAGAATGGGGATGGGGGGGTTCCAGATCATGTATAGGGAGGGATAGCAGGGATGCCAGATAGCCAGGAGAATAAATAGAAATCTGCAGTTGACAGGAGCATGAAGGTAGGTGGCCTCTCCAGGAAAAGAAAGAGACCTGGGATGTGGGAGGTGTCCCAGAATCCATGGAGGTGTGTTTTACTATGATTCACTACATTGAGGATATGGCACCTGAAGTAGCCACCTTCTATAGCCAGGCAGGAACCCCAATGGAGCCATAGGTCCAGCAATCCACCCATATAAATTTCAACCAAAGATTTATTCTGTCTTTAAGAAATGCTGGCATGTGGGATAGAGCAGAGACTGAGTGAATGACCAACCAATCACCAGCTTAACTTGAGACTCATCACGTTGGCAAACACCAATCCCTGGGACTATTCATGGTACTCTGCTATGCTTGCAGACAGGGATGATATAGCAGAGACTGAGTGAATGACCAGACAATCACCAGCCCTACTTGAAACTCATCACATTGACAAACACCCATCACTGGCATTATTCATGATACTCTGCTCTGCTTGCAGACAAGAATCTATGGCTGTCTTCTGAGAAGCTTTACCCAGCAACTGACAGATACCCACAGAAAAACAGTGGATGGACCTTGGGGACACTTATGTAAAAACAGGAACAATGATTGCAGCCTGTAAGAGGATAGGAACTTTACAGGAAGACCAACAGAGTCATCTAATCAGGACCCTTGTTACTCTCAGAGATTGAACCACCAACCAAAGAACCTATATGGGCAGGACCTATGCATTCCTACATATATGTAACTGATGTGTTGCTTGGTATTCATGTGGATCCTGAACAACAGGAGTGGGGGCTATCCCAAAAGCTGTTGCCTGCATGTGGGATGTGTATTAATAGCTCATCTATAAAAATTGAGGCCTTACCTGGCCTCAGTGGGAGAAGATTTGCTTGCCTCACAGAGACTTGAAATTCTGGTATTGGGGGATTCACAGGGAGTTCACAACCAATTCAGAGAAGGAGAGGTGGAATTGGGGGAAGAATTGTGGCAGGGGGTGACTACGTGGAGGGATAATGAGTAGGATGTAGAGTGAATTTGTAAAATAATAATAACAACAACAACAACCAGAAAGATTAGAAGTCTGAAAACTACTATAGAAACTCTTGAAAATATTTCTTATGTTGTATTTGAAATTTTTTTTTTTTTGGTGTAAAATCTGAGTGTATTTCTTTTAAAATAACATGAGGCTTTTACAATCATT
>NW_022196909.1:52454217-52459075 GCF_008632895.1 Mastomys coucha | reverse complement strand
ATCTAAGTTCTAGTGCTAGTCCTGCATGTGAGTCCAAGTCCTTCTTCTTCCAGTCCTAATGCTAGACTCTTTATTTGAAATTTTAAAACATGTCATGTCATATCTAGAAAGTTTGGTGTATTGTAATAATTATACATTTTTGTATATATGAATCACAAATGAATTCAGAGAGTTGTGGTGTGTGGCACTATTTAATAAAAATACAAATATTATTGAAATAAGACCTTTTATACAGCTACTATGGAATAAAGAGACATATGAGATATAAGATATAAGAAGTTGAATTCATAGGGACACCAGGTCTTGAATTTGCAAGACTTCTAAGATATAACTTGGCAGTTTTGATTGACATCGTAGACTTAAACATAATGGAAAGTCTCTCTACATTATTGTAGTCTCTACTTGCATTCATTAGTATTTGATTTCATTTCAGAATTAACAGAAAATACAGCTCAGTACAGAGGTATCTTCAAAATTACAAAGAGACAACATGAGGCAGAGAGAAGAATGTACCAGTTTTAGTTTGTTTAATCTGACACTGCACTCGTTCTTATTAGGTAGCAACTCTGCCTGGTTCTGTTAACCATTTATTGCCAGAACTTTCTTCAACCCCAGAGTTTTCCTCAGTGCTGCCTTTACTTCCTTGTTCCTTAAGCTATAGATGATGGGGTTCAGCATGGATGTCACTGCTGTGTAGAAGAGGGCCAAGAGTTTGTCCATTCCTGGTAAGTGGCTAGACTTGGGCCTCAAGTAAGTAATAGATCCTGAGCCATAGAAGAGTGTGACTACAAGTAGGTGGGAGGAACAGGTGGAGAGAGCTTTATGGCGCCCCTCAGGTGAAGGCATCACCAGCACTGCAGCCAGAATTCTCACATAGGAAGAAATGATCAGCACAAATGGGCTAGATATGCAGAGGACTACTACTACAAAGATTGCAGTCTCATTTTGGGATGTATCTCCACAGGCAAGCGCCAGGACAGGTGGAAGGTCACAGAAGAAGTGGTCTATCTCACATGGTCCACAGAAGTCCAAGGAGAAAATAAAATTGGTTTGTCCCAACCCTACAATACATCCCATTCCCCATGAAATGATTGCCAAATGGGCACATACCTCACGACTCATTCGGGTTGCATAGTGGAGTGGGGAGCATATGGCTATGTAGCGGTCAAAGGCCATTCCAGCCAATAGGCAGCACTCAGTTATACCAAAGAATATGAAGAAAAACATCTGTGTGGCACAACCCTCCCGAGAGATCCCTCGGGCCTCACTTACAAGGCTCTGCAAAATCTTGGGTATGACTGAGCAAGTGTAGCCAATTTCCAGGAGAGACAAGTTGGCCAGAAAGAAGTACATGGGGGTGTGTAGGGCTGGACTGGTCAAGATGGCAAGGGCTATGAGTGCATTTCCTGTCAGTGATACTAAGAACATGAGGAGGATGAGGGTGAACAGGAGGAAGCATTCTCCAGGGACTTCAGAGAACTTCGCAAATATAAAGCGTTTCACAGACAAGCTGTTCTCCTGCCACAGAGAGCAGTTGATACTCATCTCCTGAAAGAAAGGACAGAAAATCATTACAACAATTCTTGCAGATGGGGGAAATTATTCACTTTGTCTATCTGTCTCTCTCCCACTCCCCAAGTCTCTCTCCCTCCCTCTCACGTGTGTGTGTGTAAAATATATCGAGGTACATGTGCCTGTACCATTCAGTACAAATTTCAAGTCTCTTGGTTAGTCTGCATCTTATTTTTTGAAACTCAGTCTGTTACTTGTATTTGTTTTTGCTAAAATGAATCACAGGTCCACCTTCTTTTGCCTTTCTCACCCTTAGAATTGGAATTACATATAAATACTGGATTGCCCAGTCTTTCATGGGTTCTATAAATACAAACTCTACTCCTCACACATGAATAGCAAGTATACTAATCACTGAACCATTTCTTTAGGATATCATTTTATTAATTCTAGAGCCTCTGGTAAATTAGCAATTTGTTAGTTAATTTAAAAAAAAATTCAGAACTCACCACACACCCTCATTTTCTTTTAAAAAATCAAATCCTTTCCTTATTCATACTACTAGATGAATTTTCCAATATATACTTAGTTGTCAACCATTAAATGGCAAAATCTTAGCTGGGAAAAGTTGTATATCCTTTACTCCAAAGAATTGTGTGCCTGAGGCAGAAAGTCACTGTGAGTTAAATGAGAGCCTAGATTGCAGAATGATACTGTGCTAACAAAGAAAAATGTAAACAGATGGTCAGTTGTCCATTTAGGTTCCATTTAAACAATTGCTTATGCTAGTATGAGAAGATACTTTCAAATTTATTTTTGTCTCCTCATTCATGTTAGCATTTGCCCTCTCTAAACATGCTCTTTCACTCCTCTCTCTCTCTCTCTCGGTCTCCTTTTCTCCCTCTCTCCCTTCCTTTCTTGAGACAGAGACTCACTTTTTACATACCATTTTTTTATCTCTGTATTTTCTTGTAGGGTCTTGATTCTTTCTCAGTAATATTTGTTGTTTATAGACTCTCATTTGTCAGTTAAATTTGCAGGTATATGTATACCTGTTGTATATTTTCAAATCTGTGAGGAGCTAGGCAGTGTCCTCAGTGACATAAATATAGAGGCCGTGGGAGAAATGTAGCCACAATAAGGAATGTTTAACTAGGGCTTAACTGATGACTTAAAATTATGGCCTTTGTAAATAGACTCATCCCACTTAAACTGTAGCCGCCCAATGCAAACATCTGCGTTAGTGATGAAGGCCCATGAGAATGAGGAAATGGAGGCAGTCCTCATGGAGGAATGGATGACAGTAAATACTGACAACCAAACAGTTTGTCCATATTTGTTCATTTTATACTTTTAGTACTTACAGGACATAGAAAATACAGCCTGACATAAGTATATTTTATACCTTCCAAAATTCAGAGTCAAATAAAAAAATTGCAGCATCAGAAGGTCTCGAAATACTTTAAAAACTATTATCTAATACAAATGCTACTCCATTGAGATATTTAAATTACTAACCAAAAAAATGAAGTGAAAAATTTGAAATCAGTAAAAATTTCTCTCCCTGTTCTTTGAAATCATTTTGAAAGTGCCAAAATCTGACTAAATTTTTTATGGCTTCTTGGTCTTCAGCTGTTGAGTTCATCCTCAGATGTTGATATTAATGAGATCAATGAGAATTGTATTTGAGATTCTTACCAGAAATTTCTATTTTCATAATAATGCATGAAATGATAACAATATCTCATATACTATATGTACACACATACCTGTACACATACAGATCTCAAGGTTCTTCAGATAGTTGGAAGTATCAGATAGGCTGCAATGGATAAGCCTCTGTCTCTAATCTTAAAGTAATCTTCAAGTAAAATTTCAGATTCACCAATTTGAACTGTTTCAATTTAAAGCTGCAAATATTTTGAAGCCCAATGTGAATACATAGTAACGTGTTTATTAAAGTGCAAAAATGCTTGCCCTGAGAAGCCTCTCGTGTAGGCAGTTAGGGCCATCTTGTGGCTATCCTCTGGAGTGACCAACCTAGTAACAGAATGAAACCATTCACATAGAGTTGTGATGTAGTATTACCCATAACATTTATGAGTTCTCCTTAATACATAGATTTTCAGTGTTATAAAGATCTCATGTGTCATAAACACTAGTAAGAATTAAAACATTAGAAATGTTCATTTGTAGACGACTCCTTATTTCATTCCCAAACTGCCCCCTCTTGTCTAAATGTTTTTTATCTTCTGTGAGCTGATGGAAAGCATGATACACTGTTAATTCTGTTTCTGAAACACAGCAGGATCTATGTAGAAATTCTCAGGAAATGCTCATTATCACCACCATGTAGTCACTATTGCTAGAAATTCTATAACAGTACACAGGGTTTATGTAGAATGTTAGGAGAAGATTATTAGGAGGCTCACCCCTGACTTCCCATTTTTCCCACAATCACTTACCAAAGGACCATTTGTCACCAGCTGAGTAACACTTTAGCTTGACACAATAAAAATTGTTGGATTACTTAACTAGATTAAGGTGCACTATGTAATTAGGGTCTCCACATCTCAGTATTGTGATGTTGATTTCCCATGGACTTAAGCTCTTTTCTGAGAAAGAAGCCATGATTCTGAGCTGACTGTGACATTCCTCTGAGATGGAGATGTTAAATAAAATAGCAGCAAGAACTCAACAGTGTTTTGAGTATCAGTTGTTCATTTTTACACTTTAGTTCACATTCTCTAAGTTCAGTATTGACAACTTAGTTGTAACACATACCTTCAATCCAGCACAAGATTGGAGAATTACACCTTTTGCTTCTGTTTAGCCACCTTCGGGTATTCTCTGTGCCCTCTCCTTACCATATTGTCATTATCATCTTTAAGCCTGTGCATTAAAAAACCTTTGTTGCAGTAAAGAATCACATCTGAGGTCAGGAGATCTGTGAATCCCTGGAGAGAACACTATGTCCTTTGAGGCAATAAATCATCACACATACACACACACACACACATGAGTTGAAAGATGATAGATACAGGAAGGTAAATAAATATAGATAGATAGATACATACATACATACATACATTACATACATACATACATTACATACATACATACATACATACATACATACATACATACAGGTTATAGTATTCACACAATGACATATCTGAGACTTCCACATTCTAGAAAACAATGGTTATGATCATATTTTACTGTTATCCTCTGTGCTCAGAGATCTGATTCTCTCACTCTCCCCAAGAGACTTTTTAGTTTTTTCTCACTCAAGTGTGTCAGGAGGCAGTCTGAGTCTCCTCTTGAGAGTCAGTCTGGACAGCTC
>NW_022196909.1:52451847-52453126 GCF_008632895.1 Mastomys coucha | reverse complement strand
AATTACTTTAGATGAATTTTAACTTAGTTATTAACTGTCATTATTCTGAGAATGAAATATGGAGCCAACGTGATTTCCATTAGTATTATAGGGGGTTGAACAAAAAGGTAGTTTTTTTTCTCCTCCATAGATCCTTTGACCTCACAATGACTGAATAAGAAATAATACATGAAGTCTAATAATAATCCATTCAGTTTGAGAACATAGCTCAGCTTCTCTTGTAGCTAGCGGCATCAATAACTAATTCTGGCCAGTAGGATGAAAAGTACAATTAGTTAAATTACATCATATTTGTTGATTGTCTGTCACGTTTTTTGTTTTATGTTTTTTAGTTTTTGTTTTTAGTAAAACCTTATTTAGGGTGAACAATCCTACAGATCTATTCATACAAAATCCTAAGCTAGGGCCTGAGAAAAGGCTCAGCAGGGAAAACTGAGTAGTTTGCATTCTACTCTAGCACCTATATTCAGCTCTAGAAAATCTGTTGCTTCTGGACCCTATGCACCCATATTTATGTGCAAATAATTACCATCTCTCTTCCTCTCTTTCTCTCTGTCTCTCTGTCTGTCTCCCTTATTCTCCCCCTCTCCAATTTCATTAACTTAAGAGCAAGGTCATAAGCCAGAATGGTTGTGCACACCTGTATTCTTAGCATATGGAGAGGCAAAGATAAAAATAGGATTAGGAGTTCAAGGCCAGCCTCACCTATGTAAGATGTTGTGGTAATGAACACCTTAAATCTCAGTACTGGGCAGACAGAAGTAGATGGATCTCTGTAGGCTCAAGGCAGACCTAATCTACAGATGGAGTTCCAGAACAGCCAAGACTACATAGAGAAACTCTCTCTTCAAAAATTAGAAAGGAAAAAAAGTCTGCTGAGATTTTTGATGCAAATTGCATGGAACCTATAATTTAATTTGAAGATTCCTTGTGCAACTGTGCCAATGTGTATTTGATACTGGAGTCTTGTTACATGTATCTTTTTGCTACTCTAAGCTCCATGATCAGGCCCTGCTACAAGCTACAACTCAGCTTCACTTGGGTTCTTGGATAGAACACACACATGCTCACACACACACACACACACACACACACACACACACACAGTTGATCATTTTCAACTTGACTTCTTAGTACAATTGCTGGGCACTAATATTTCCCACCTGGAAAAACAAGCCCTCATTATTACTCTTAGCTCTGCACCTCCCACCTGCCCCAAGCTTTAGTGGCCAGTCCCAGCTAGCCCCTGACTACCACATGTACCTATGTGGCCACTCTA
>NW_022196909.1:52434304-52451529 GCF_008632895.1 Mastomys coucha | reverse complement strand
CTTTGCATCTTTGTAAATTAAACAAGTGGCTATAGGAGTAGAGGCTTATGGCTGAGTCTTCAGTTCTATTCTATTTTTATCTGTCTCATTTTCTGCCAGTATCATGCTGATTTTATTACTATAGATTTATAGTGTAATATGAAGTCAGTCATGATGACGTTTCATTTTTTAAGGAATTACTTTGGCTAATCTCAGGCTTTTGTATCTCTACAAAAACTTTTGGATTTTTTTTTTCTGTCTATGAAGAATGGTATTGGGATTTTGGTTATAGTTGCATTAGATTTATATATTGCTTTTGTAAGGTGGCTCTTTTTACAATATTTGTGCTTTGAATTTATGAGCATGGAAAGCATTCTACCTTCTACTGTCTTCTTTAATTTCTTGATTTAAAGCCTTAAATTATTTTATTTTATAGGACTTCCATTTTGTTGACTAGGTTTATTTCCACATACTTTTTCAAAGGGACAATTGTGCATGTGATTATTTTCCTAACTTCTCTGTCAATCTATTTTTCATTAGCTCATGAATAGGGTATTGGATTTCATATGTTATTTTTGTTTTCTGAAAGTTTGCTAAAAGTGTTTAAAAACTCTGTAGGGTTTCTGGTAGAAAGCTACTGCAAAGAAAAGGAAACAATGAGGCTAACGAGCATGTAGCCCACAGAATGTGAGAATATTCTTTGTCATCTATTCATAAGACAGAGGATTAGTATCTAGAACAGTGTTTCTCTACTTTCCTAATACTGCCACTCTTTAATACAGTTTGTTATGCTGTGGTGAACACCCCCAAACATAAAATTATTTTGTTGCTACTTCATATCTGTAATTCTTCTACTGTTATGAATCTTAATGCAAGTATCTGATATGCAACCTTCAAGAAGGATAAACCCACAAACTGAGAAACACTAGTTGGGGATATACAAATAATTTTTTAAAAAGACTAAACATTACAATGAAAATTTCCTGCTGCCCTCGATATTTTGCCTGTCATCTATCCCTGGGGTATACCAAGCATTGGCAAACTGTGCCCTGTCCCTTGAACTCCATTTTCTAACCCACAATTCTACTTGCATTCCTGAGAACCTGTTATCACCAGGGACATCCAGCCCTGCCTGCATCCCCAAAGAACAACTGGAATCAGGGACAATCGTGTGAAGCCTCATTCTCCATTACCCTGTCTGTCAGGTTCAACCTGGAGCACACCTAGCAGCAGTGAGGATTTCCTATCCCCTGAGTTCCATCTTCTAGTCCATAGCTCTGGCTGTATTCCTGGAAGCTTATAGGCACCAGAGACATCCAGTTGAGACATTTCCAACCCCCAGCTCCATTTTGCCACAGTATTAGTGAGCCCTGCTCCCTGCACTCCACTTTCTGTCCCACAGTTCTCCCAACATCTCTGGAGGCCTGCAACACCAGGGACTTCCAGGTATTAACCAAATCCCCTGCCTGCTGGATCCCCCCTGGAACACACCCAGCCACTCTAAGTTGTGCCCTATACCCTGAAATCTTATTTTCTGGTGCTCAATTCTGCCTCCAGTCTCTGAGGCCTGCAGGACCCAGAAACAACCAGGTAAAACCCTTCCCTCCCATTCCCCTCCCTACCCCTAATGCAAAACCAACATCTGTAAACTACATTCAATCCCTGTGCTCCATTTTCCAGCACAAAACTCTCCCTGGATTCCTGAAGACCTTCTTACAACAGGGACAACCAGATGGTTAAAGGTCAGTGGGTAAGAATACAATCAACAAGAGCCAATCATAACATTAGTTCCCATAAAGGCCTGTATAATGTGGATAACAGAGCAGAAGCACAAGGAAAGCTTATAAAACTGACAGAGGCACATAAAGAAATATATGGAAATACAATCAAACAGGTGAAGAAGATGAATAAAAATGTTCAAGATGTGAAAATGGAAATAGCAACAATAAAGAAAACACAAACTGAGAGAATCATGGAGACAGAGAACCTAGGTTAAAAAACAGGAACAACAGATGCAAGCATGACAAACAGAATACTGGAGGTGGAAGAAAGAATCTGAGGTGAAGAAGATAAAATAGAAGAAATCAATACATTGGTCAAAGAAAATATTAATTATAAAAGCTTTTTACACAAAGCATGCAGGAATTCTGTGACAATAACCTTAGACTCCAGCCTAAGAGTAATAGAAATCGAAGATCATTCTCAGTGCAAAGACCTAGAAAATGTTTTCAACAAAAGCATATAAGAAAACATTCCCATCCTAAAAAAAGAGATACTTACAAAAATAAAAGAAGCTTCCAGAATACCAAACATATTTGACCAGAAAAGAAGCTCCTCCTGCCACATAACAATCAAAACACTAAGTGAACAAAACAAAGAAAGAATATTAAAAGCTAAGATTAAAAGACCACTTAACTATAAAGGTAGACCTATCAGAATTACACCCAACCAACAGAGAATCTAACAGCCTGAAGGGCCAGATAGATATCTTGCACTCTCTAAGAGACCATAGATTCCAACCCAGACTACTATATCCAGTAAAACTTTTGATCACCATAGATGGAGAAAACAATATATTCTATGAAAACAATAACAATTTAACCAATACCTATCCACAAATCCATCTCTCCAGAAGGCATTCATGACAGTTCTAGACCAAGAAGAAGCAAACACACCCAAAAGGAGTAAATGGTAAGAAATAAGCAAATATGAGTTGAAATCAATAAATGAGAAACAGAGAACAGTAGACATAATCAACAAAACAAAGAGAGAGCTGGTTCTTTTAGAAAATCATAAAGATAGACAAACCCTTAGCCAAACTAACAAAAAGGCAAAGAAAAATATATAAATTAATAAAATTAAAAGTGAAAGGCAGATATAACACCAGACATGGAATAAATTCAAAGAAGCAATAGGTCTTACTTCAAAAACATGTACTTCACAAAATTTGAAAAATCTAAATGAAATAGATGGTGTTCTCGATAAATACCAGTTACCCAAGCTAAATCAAGATCACATAAACAATTTAAATATAGTTCCTAAGGGAGTAGAAGCAGTCATTAAAAAATTTCTAAACCAGTAAAATAACATAAAATAAAATAAAAAGTATAAAAAAGCCGAGTGTCAGATGCTTTTAGTACAGAATTCTACCAGAATATCAAAGAACAGATGATAACAATACTCATCAAAATTGTCCACAAGATAGAAACATAAGGAATGCTGACAAATTCATTTTATGAGAGCACAGTCACCCTGATACCTAAACCACACAAACACTCAACCAAGGACAAAAATTTCAGGGCAGTTTCCCTTATGACTATTGATGCAAAAATACTCAATAAAACACCGGCAACCTGCATTCAACAACACATCAAAAATCATGATCCAGCATGATCAAGAAGGCTTCATACTAGAGATAAAGGGATGGTTAAAATATGAAAATGCATCAATGTAATTCCCCATATAATCAAATTGAGCAAAAGAAAACCACATGGTCACATCATTAGAAGCAATAAAGACCTTTGAAAAAAATCCAACACCCCTTTGTGATAAAAGTCTTAGAGAGATCATAGATACAAAGCACAATAAGGCAATGTTCAGCCAGCTGATAGACAACATCAAATTAATTGGAGAAAAACATAAAGCAATTCTACCAAAATCAGGGACAAGACAAAGTTGTCTACTCTCTATATATCTATTCAATATAGCACTTGAAGTTCTAGCTACAACAATAAGACAACTAAACAACATCAAGGGAATACAAATTAGAAAAGAAGAACTCAAAGTGTCACTATTTACAGATGAAATGATAGTGACCCTGAAAATCCCTCCAGGAAACTCCTACAGCTGATAAACACCTTCAGCAAATTGGGTTTATAGAAAATTACTCAAATAAATCAGTAGACATTCTATATACAAACAATAAGTGAACTGAGAAAAAATTTGGGAAACAACATCCTTCACAATAGCCATAAATAGTATAAAATATTGTGTTGTAACTTTAAAGAAGCAAGTGAAAGACTTATATGGCAAGAACTTCAAGTCTTTGAAGAAAGAAATTGAAGAAGATATCAGAAGATGGACAGATCTCCTATGCTCATAGTTTGGTATCATTAACGTAAAGAAAATAGTCATTTTACCAAAAAGAATATGCAGATTCAACAAAATTCCAGTCAATTTCCAACACAATTCTTATAGACCTTGACAGAAAAATTCTAAATTTCATATAGAAGAAGAAAAATCCCAGGATTACTAAGACAATCATGCAAAATTAATAAAAAATAAAAAACAACAACAACAAAATTTCTGGAGGTATCAATATCCCCAATTTTAAGCTGTACTACAGAACATCAGCAAAACATCAGAAATACTGATAAATGAAAGTGAATCAAAGACCCAGGAGTAAACACACATACCTATGCACACTTGAATTTTTGACACAGAAGCCAAAACTATACAATGGAAAAAAGAAAGCATGTTCAACAAATGGTCCTGGATTAAGTGGATATCTGAATGTAGAAGAATGAAAATAGATTCACATCTATCACCCTGCTCAATATTCAAGTCCAAGAGGATCACAGAACTCAATATAAAACAAGTTACTCTAAATATGAGAGAACAGAAAGTAGGAAATAACCTTGAATGCATTGGCACAGGAGACAACTTCATGAACAGAGCACCAACAGCTCAGGTACTAAGATCAACAATTAATAAGTGGTACCTCATGAAACTGAAAAGCTTCTATAAGGTGAAGGATACCATCAACAGGACAAAACAGCAGCCTACAGAATGGGTAAAAATATTCAACAACCTTACAACTGACATAGGGCTGATATCCAAAAGACAGAAAGATATTGAGAATAGACATCAACAAATTGAATAACCCTAATAAAAAATGGGGTACAGATCTAGACAGAGAATTCTCAACAGAGGAAGCTCTAATCACTGAGAAGGACTTAAAGAAATGTTCAACATCCATAGTGTTCAGGGAAATGCAAATCAAAATGAATATGAGATTCCATTTTGTACTAGTAAGAATGAGCAAGAACAAAATCTCGAGTGACTTCACATGCTGGTGAGGACGTGGAGCGATGGAAACAATCCTCCATTGTTGGTTGAAGTAAAAACTTCTACAACAGTTTGGAAGTGAATTTAAAGGTTTCTCAGAAAATAATGAATAATTCTACCTCAGTATCAGCCATATAATGCCTGGGCATATACCCAAAAATGTTCCACCATATCACAAGGACTCTTGATCAGCTATGCTCATAGTGGATTCATTATAGCCAGAAACTGACAACACACTAAGATGTTCCTCAACCAATGAATGGATAAAGAAAAAAGTGGTACATTTATACAACGGAATATTACTGAGCTATTAGAAACAGTGACATCATGAAATTTGCAGGCAAATGGATGGAACTAGAAAAGATCATCTCATTGAGGTAACACAGACCCAGAAAGACAAATGTGGCATGTCCTAAGTTATAAGTGAATATTAACCATAAAGTTCAGGATAACCATGACATAGATCCAAAGAAGCTAACTAACAAGGAAGGATACTGTAATCTCACTGAGAAAGGGAAATAGAATAGGAGTTGGAAATAGATGGAGGGAGGAAATAGGATAGGAAAAAGTGTGGGTGGAGAACAGAAGGGTTGAAATCTGAGGAGGATGGAAGATGAGAGAACTGAGAGATAGAACTAGAGGGAACATATCTGGGACAAGCTAGAATGTGAATTTCTAGGAAATATTTAAAAAGTGCTCAATTATCCATCAGTTTAATTAACTAAAAAATTAATTAATTACTTTAATTATACTAGTTTATGGTCCCCACTTACCCGAGTCATAATGACCATTATCAGGAATACAAATAATCCCAAATCCTGACATGAATATGACAAAAAGGGAGCTTTTATACACTGATGGTGAGAGATTAACCTAGTGAGGCCACTTTCAAATCTGGAGTTTTCTCAAAGAACAAACATAGAACTACCGCATGGCTTTGACATAATCACCCTGAGCAAATATTTGATGGACTTTACAGCCTACTACAGAGACATACATGTATCTTATTTAATGCTACATTTCTAATAGATAGACAGTGGAATCAACCTAGATGCCCTTCACAGATGAATGGAAATGAAAAGTACACAATGGAATATTCAGCTATAAAGAAAACCAAAATATCATGAAAACAACATGTAAATAGATGGAACACCTATATGAAGGTGGCTAACTCAGGCACAGAAAAAACAGTTTTCAATTGCTCTTTCATATGTGAGTTCTAGGAAAAAATATTTTGTCTTGTGCATTTAATTTGGAGCACACATAGAAGCCAGAAAAACAGAAAGGATTCTCTTTTGTTACCACAGTATGTTAATATGTTTTATTACAGGTAACATGATTATAGAGGGATAGAAAAGATTAATCAGGAAGGAGTTTGGGAGTTTAAAATAGGTTGTATATCTCACAAAGATGAAGAGCATATAAGACATGTGGAAGTATGCTATTTCATAACTCAATTTAAAATAATGAGAGAGTCATGTAAAATGAAACACGAGAAGTAATGTTGGGGATAAAGGGTTAAGTGCATGTAGAGGTAAAGATGGGAAAGCTGAGGCAGGTGTTGATGGATAAAATAAAAAAGTTGAAATGGAATTACCCTGCATGACAGACACTGTCATGAGCTTTTAAATAAAAAATGCAGTACAAGGCACAGGATATCTCCCTACATGGTAGTGGATCTTTAGTTGACCATGAATCTTTCTCTCTGATAACTAGTATACATGGAGGCAGATGATGCTATGATGGTTGATTAGAGGTAAAACATATCAACGGTCTTACCCAGTGCTGGACCATCCAAGCAGCAATACTAACTTTCCAGGCATGATGTGCTTAGTGGTGCAATAGTGGCACAACCGTTATTCAGCAAAAACCTGCCTTCTGATTCAGGCCTGCTACATAAGAGGACTTTTCTTTTTATTTTCTCCAAGTTTTGGAGTTATTTTTATATTTTATTTTTTTTATTGAAAGAGGATTCCCTTCTCACATTATATATCTAGATTATGGTTTCATTTCCCTCTACACCTCCCAATACCTCCCCATCTCTCCTCCCAACTGGATCCACTTGCCTTCTGTCTCTCATTAGAATATAACAAGTTTCTAAGTGATAATATTAAAATAAAACAAAACAAAATATCATAAGGTAAATCAAAAATTATCATATTGAAGTTGGAGAGGACACATCAACAGAAGCACAAATGCCCAAGAAGAGGCACACTCAGGAATCCCATAACAACACTGAAATGGAAGCCATACTATATCTATATAGAGGACCTGGAGCAGAGCCATGCAGGCTCTGTGTATGCTGCTTCAGTATCTTTGAGGTCATTTAAGGTTTGCTCAAATTGATTTACATGGCCTTGTTTTCTTCATAGCTGTTATTCCCTCTGTTTCTCACACTCTTTCTGCCTTCACTTTCTAGGGAGGGGAAGCTACAATTGGGATATAAAGTTAACTAATTAATTAATTAAATCAAATACATGGTAGTCAACATTTAAATAAATTAAAAAAACATTAATTGGGCATGTTACAAACGTGTATTTGATGTTGACATAATTTAAAAGGGTACACATGAACTAAATAGTAATATTAACCTTCTATAGGAATGTTTAAGTATAATTTCAATATATTCCACTATATGCATAAGTAATTATTTCATAGAAAGAAAGAAAGGATGGAAGGAAGAACAAGCAAATGAACAAAAGAAAGAGAAATAAATAAAGAACAAACAAAAGAAAGAGAAAGAAACAGAGAAAGGAAGAAAAGAAGGAAGGAAGGAAGAAAGGAAGGATGGAAGGAGGGAGGGAAGGAAGGAAGGAAAGAAAGGAAGGAAGGAAGGAAGACAAAAAAAGAAAGTGTCCTGCAACCAAATCTTAGGGAGGCATTTTTTTTTAATTTAGATATTTTATTTATTTTCATTTCAAATATTATCCCCTTTCCTGTTTTTCCTCTAGAAAATACCTGATACTATCGCCCCTTACCCTACTTCTATGAGGGTGCTCCCCCACCTACCTACCCACTCCTGCTTCAC
Organism: Mastomys coucha; assembly: GCF_008632895.1. Taxonomy (NCBI): domain Eukaryota; kingdom Metazoa; phylum Chordata; class Mammalia; order Rodentia; family Muridae; genus Mastomys; species Mastomys coucha. Next base: position 52,443,455 of record NW_022196909.1, on the reverse strand, counting down.
AGCCCTAGCATTCCTCTACACTGGGGTATAAAGTCTTCACAGGACCAAGGGCCTCCCCTCCCATTGATGCCAGATAAGGCCCATTCAGTTCCTTCAGCCCTCCTAACTCCCCCATTGGGGCCTCTGTGCTCAGTTCATTGGTTGGCTGTGAACATCCACATCTGTATTGGTTAGGATTTGGCAGAGCCTCTCAGGGGACAGCTCTATCAGGCTATTGTCAACAAGTACTTTTTGGCATCAGCAATAGTGTCTGGGTTTGGTGTCTGCATGTGGGATGGATCTCCAGGCAGGGCATTCTCTGGGTGGCCTTTCCTTCAGTCTCTGCTCCACTCTTTGTCCCTGTATTTCCTTTAGACAGGAGCAATTCTAGGTTGTAATTTTGGAGATGTATGGGTGACTCTATACCTCAACTAGGAGACCATGCCTAAACTCTGGATATGGTCTCGACAGTTTAAACTGAGGTTCCTTCACCTTTGACTCTAAAGTGTGTCAAGTTGACATAAAATTACCCAACACAATTGCTCTAGCATATCTTATAGACAGAATACCATTGTAGATCAAAGAGCTTGTGGCTGGTTTAGTGTCTATGCTTCTCTTTTGGTAGTGTACAGAGAACCTTCTTGTAGCAAAGACTCTATCACATAGGGGTAAAGGTTCTATGTAAGCATCTGCTCAACGTCTCCCTCATCAGGGAGTTGTGTATGTCCATGTCTTCAGAAATGAGGCCTTGCTGTCAGTTTGAGGAGATCAATATATAGTCTGAGCAACAGTCTAGGTTATTTGGATATTCCCATAGGACACCTTTAACCAAAAACTTAATTAGACATGGTCCAATACTGTTATTGGAAGCTTAGTTTGGTGACAAGATATGGCCATCTGGGCTCTTTCTTTTCAATTACTTGGTGATGTCATTTAGATAACCTTCATGTATACATACATTTAGGAGATTCTATTGTGCTAGGATTTTGTTGTTGGTGGTGGTGGTGGGGTTTTTGGAGGTGTGTGTGTTTTTTTTGTTTTGTTTTGTTTTGTTTTTGTTTGTTTGTTTGTTTTTGTTTTTTCAAGACAGGTTTTCTCTGTGTAGCCCTGACTGTCCTGGAACTCACTCTTTTGACCAGGCTATCCCTGAACTCAGAGATCTGCCTGCCTGTGCCTCTGCCTCCAAAGTGCTGGGATTAAAGGCATGTGCCACCACTGCCCAGCTTGTGCTAGGTTTTAGAGGCCTACTTATGTGTTCTCAAATGGCCCTCAATTTTAGCTGTCTTTCCGTCTTCTCTCTCTTCAATCCCTCACTTCCCCCTCAACTCAATCCTCTCATCTAGTCTCTCTCAATCTTCTTCTATTTTTATCATTCTTAGTTTTGTTATTTTCACAAAGTTCTAGATTTCCTGGATGATTTGTGCTTGAGTTTTTTTAGATTTAATATTTTTTTTTTTGACCAGGGTATCCATTTCTTTGATCATGCCTTCAATGCTTGAGATTCTCTCTTCCATCTATTGCATTCTGTTAGTTATGCTTTTTCTCTCTGAAGTTCTTCATTGAGTACTTAATTTTTTCATTTCCAGAATTTTTTCATTTTAGATTTTCTTTATTGATTCTCTGTCTACTTTCAGTTCTTGAAATTCTTTACTCATTTTCTTCCAGTGTGTGTATTTTCACAGATTTCCTTATTTTCCTCTTAAGGACCTCTATACTATTTATAAAGGCCATTTTAAATTCTTTTTCTTCTGCTTCAGCTACATTGTACTACTCAAGGAAGGCATGTGAACATCTGAATCTCACCTACCTGCTTCACTGGCCTATTTGCTTCACAGTCAGGCTAGGTTGGCATATTCCCAGAAAAATCCAGATGAAGTTGGGTCTGAGATAAGAAGGTGAGTATGGAGGAAGGTTAAGACGATCATCTGCCTGGTATGCTGGAGATGGGGTCAGAATTGAGGTGATCTGCTACAGAGATGGGAGTGAGACTGGAGAATTGCATTTGGCAGAAAGGAGAGTGGAAAAGAGGAGCCTTGTAGATCCAAAATTAGTCAATCTTCTTCCATAGCAGGAGTAGCCTGTAGGATCTCAGAGAAATTCTGATGATGTTGGAGCCTGGGGGGAATTTGTTGGGAAAAGGAAGATAGGAAGTCTACATGATGTGTTAGAGTTGGGTGTCAGTAACTGCAAGTTGTGTTCTTAAATAAAGTTGGGGTTGGGACATTGAATTTGGAGGAATGGAGGGAGATGTGTTGATGGGGTTGAGATGTCACAGAATCACATGATAAATCCCAGGAAATCAGACTCCAGGGACCAACATCAGGCTGCTTATATGGATTTATTGTACAATGCACTTGCATATATACAGTGGTTGAACCTATCCCAAGCCTCTACATCCTCAGCCAGTGGTTTCTTGCAACACTTTCACAGTACCTCAGAGAAAGCCCTTCCTGATGAGGTCACTCAGAAGGATTGGAGGTGGGGCAATAAAGGAGGATGGGGGGGGGCATCATCCCCTGTTAAAACTTTGATGATAATAGAAGGACCAGCCACTATCCAGGCCTTGGATCTTGTAGCTTTCTCACTTTTGTTATAGGGGCCATCTTAGATCTAATACTGTGTTTACCAGATCAGGACTCTGCAAGGAATCAAAGAAGCTAATGGTGCCTCCCTCTCCAATTCAATATTCTTTACAAGGTTGACTTCCACATCCCCCACAATGATCTGCATCTAATGTACCTGCTTCCCTGGCCTAAGTGGCCTGTGCATTCCTGAAGATTAATATTTTAAAAATTATTTTCAAAACTCATAGAGGCTTACTGAGTTCTTTTGAACAAACTGAGCTGTCCTGAGTAGCCTGCTATCACAGGTTTACCTTCCCCCAACTTCATCAGACCTGTGGATACTGAACCAGACAGGTAAGCTTTCCTTCCCTGACCCATCTTCTCGGCTTGCTGAGTCCTCTGGATCAAGCAGAGCTGCCCTTATCAGCTGCTACCTCAAGGGGTCCTCCATTCTTTGGCCACCTCTCCCCCAACCTTCATCAGACCCACTAAGCCTCAATTATACAAGTTAGCTTCCCTTTCCCAACCTATCTTCCCTCCTTGTTCAGTCTTCTACGCATACCAAGCTGCCCTCAGCAGACTGATAGCCCAGGCAGATCTCCATTCTCCTGCTAGCTCTCTGCTGAACTTCATCAGATCTGCAGCAACTGAGCCTTACAATCTTGTGTATTCTAAGGCACACTAACCTATAGATCTGGAATGATACAGCTCAAGGATACCCATCAGAGGTTTTGCCACACCAGAGCTATTGAGGTTAACCCACGTGCCAGTACCTACTACAACAGGAAATTCCAGGAACCAAAGCCATCCAGATGACTAAAGACCCATAAAAGAACACAATCAGCAAAGCCAGTTAAAGAAGGTAAACAAGAAAAAAGGCACAAAAAAGGATGCTTGAATCTCACTTAGAAGGGGGAATAAATTTGTCCTAAGAGTCAGTTGGAAGGAACAAACTGGATTAGAGATGAACAGGGTAGAGAATAGGGGTAGAGGTTCTAGATCAGGTATAGGTAGGGTCTGGAGGGATGACCAGATAGCCATGAGAATGAATAGAATTCTGCAGTTGACAGGAGCAGGAAGGTGGGTAGCCTCTTCAGGAAATGAAAGAGACCTGGGATATGGGAGGTGCTCCAGAATCCATGGAGGTGTGCTTAACTGTGATTCACTACATTGCGGATATGGCACCTGAAGTATCCACCTTCTGTAGCCAGGCAGGAATTCCAGTGGAGCCATAGGTCCAGCAACCCACCCATATAAATTTCAACCAAAAATTTATACTGTCTTCAAGAAATGCTGGCATGGGGGATAGAGCAGAGACTAAGTGAATAACCAAAGAATCACCAGCCTAACATGAGACTCAATCACATTGGCAAACACCTGTACTTGTCAATATTCATGATACTCTGCTATGCTTGCAGACAGGAGTCTAGCATGGCTGTCTTTTGAGAAGCGTTACCCAGCAACTGACTCAGACAGATACAGATACCAGCAGAAAAACAGTGGATGGAACTTGGGGACTCTTATGTAAAAATAAGAACAAGGATTGCAGCCTATAAGAGGATAGGAACTGCACAGGAAGACCAACAGAATCATCTAATCTGGACCCTTGTTACTCTCAGAGATTGAACCACCAACCAAAGAACCTATATGGGCAGGACCTAGGCCTTCCTCCATATATGTAACTGATGTGTTGCTTGGTATTCATGTGGATACTGAACAACAGGAGCAGGGGCTATTCCAAAAGTTGTTGCCTGCACGTGCGATATGTATTTATAGCTCACCTATAAAAATTGAGACCTTGCCTGGCCTCAGTGGGAGAAGATTTGCCTGGCCTCACGGAGACTTGATGTGCTGGTGTTGAGGAATTCACAGGGAGTACACAACCAATTAAGAGAGGGAGAGGTAGTAGGATTGGGAGAAGAATTGTGGCAGGGGGTGATTATGTTGGGGTGGCAATGGGCAGGATATAAAGTAGACTTGTAAAATAATAATAACTACAACAAGAAGAAGAAAGATTAAAAGTCTGAAAAACTGCCATAGAAACTCTTGAAAACATTTCTTATGTTGTATTTGAAATTTTAAAACACATCATATCAAATCTAGGATGTTCGGTGTATTGTAATATTTATACTTTTTGTATATATAGATCACAAATGAATTCAGAGAGTTGTGGTATGTGGCACTATTTAATAAAAATACAAATATTACTGAAAAAAGACCATTTATACAGCTACTATGGAGTAAAGAGTCATATAAGATACATCTGAATAAGCAGTAGAAATCATAGGGATACCAGGTCTTGAATTTGCAGGACTTTTGAGATATAACTTGGCAATTTTGATTGATACCCTAGTCTTAAACATAATGGAAAGTCTCTCTACATTATTGTAGTCTTTACTTGCCTTCTTTAGTATCTGATTTCATTTCAGGATTAGCAGGTAGAAAATAGAGCTGAGTACAGAGCTTCCTTCCAAATTACAAAGGGTTAACATAAGGCAGACAGAAGAATATACCAGTTTTTATTTGTTAATTTGGCACTGAACTCATTCTTATTAGCTAGCAGCTCTTCATGGTTCTGTTACCCATTTATTGCCAGAACTTTCTTCAACCCCAAAGTTCTCCTCAGTGCTGCCTTTACTTCCTTGTTCCTTAAGCTATAGATGATGGGGTTCAGCATGGATGTCACTGCTGTGTAGAAGAGGGCCAAGAGTTTGTCCATTCCTGGCAAGTGGCTAGACTTGGGCCTCAAGTAGGTAATAGATGCTGAGCCATACAAGAGTGTGACTACAAGTAGGTGGGAGGAACAGGTGGAGAGAGCTTTATGGCGCCCCTCAGGTGAAGGCATCACCAGCACTGCAGCCAGAATTCTTACATAGGAAGAAATGATCAGCACAAATGGGCTAGATATGCAGAGGACTACTACTACAAAGATTGCAGTCTCATTTTGGGATGTATCTCCACAGGCAAGTGCCAGGACAGGTGGAAGGTCACAGAAGAAGTGGTCTATCTCACACGGTCCACAAAAGTCCAAGGAGAAAATAAAATTGGTTTGTCCCAACCCTACAATACATCCCATTCCCCATGAAATGATTGCCAAATGGGCACATACCTCACGACTCATTCGGGTTGCATAGTGGAGTGGGGAGCATATGGCCATGTAGCGGTCAAAGGCCATAGCTGCTAATAGGCAGCACTCAGTTATACCAAAGAATATGAAGAAAAACATCTGTGTGGCACATCCCTCCCAAGAGATTTCTCGGGCCTCACTCACAAGGCTCTTCAGCATCTTGGGTATGACTGAGCATGTGTAGCCAATTTCCAGGAGAGACAAGTTGGCCAGAAAGAAGTACATAGGGGTGTGTAGGGCTGAACTGGTGCAGATGGCAAGGGTTATGAGTGCATTTCCTGACAGTGATACCAAGAACATGAGGAGGATGACGGTGAACAGGAGGAAGCATTCTCCAGGGACTTCAGAGAACTTGGCAAATACAAAGCGTTTGACAGACAAACTGTTCTCCTGCCACAGAGAACAGTTGATACTCATCTCCTGAAAAAAGACAGAAAATCATTACAACAATTCTTGCAGATGGGGGAAATTATTCACTTTGTCTATCTGTCTCTCTCCCACTCCCCAAGTCTCTCTCTCTCTCTCTCTTTCTCTCTCTCTCTCTCTCTGTGTGTGTGTGTGTGTGTGTGTGTGTGTGTGTGTGTGTGTGTAAAATATATAAACATACATGTGCCTGTACCATTCAGATGCCAATTTCAACTATCTTTCTTGGTTAGTCTGCATCTTAATTTTTGATACTCAGTCTGTTCCTTGACCTAGAGGTATTTGTTTTTGCTAGGATGAATCACAGGTCCACTTTCTTTTGCCTTTCACACCCTTAGAATTGGAATTACATACAAATGCTGGATTGCCCAGTCTTTCATGGGTACTGTAAATCCAAACTCTGTTCCTCACACTTGTACAACAAGTATTCTAATCACTGAACCATTTCTTTAGAACACCATTTTATTAATTCTAGAGCCTCTGGTAAATTAGAAACTTGTTAGATGATTTAAAAAAAAATCAGAACTCACCACACATCCTCATTTTCTTTTAAAAAATCAAATCCTTTCCTTATTCATACTAATAGGTGATTTTTCCAATATATACTTAGTTGTCAACCATTAAATGGCAAAATCTTAGCTGAGAAAAGTTGTATATCCTTTACTCCCAAGAATTGTGTGCCTGAAGCAGAAAGTCACTGTGAGTTAAATGAGAGCCTAAATTGCAGAATGATACTGTGCTAACAAAGAAAAGTGTCAACAGATGGTAAGTTGTCCATTTAGGTTCCCTTTAGACAATTGTTGATGCTAGTATGAAAAGATCCTTTCAAATTTATTTTTGTCTCCTCATTCATGTTAGCATTTGCCCTCTCTAACCATGCTCTTTCACTCCTCTCTCTCTCTCTCTCTCTCTCTCTCTCTCTCTCTCTCTCTCTCTCTCTCTCTCTCTCTCTTTCTCTCTCTCTCTCTCTTTCTCTCTCTCTCTGTCTCCTTTTATTCCTCTCTCCCTTCCTTTCTTGAGACAGAGTCTCACTTTTTACATAACATTTTTTTAGCTCTGTATTTTCTTGTTGGTCCTGACTCTTTCTCAGTAATATTTGGAGTTTATAGACTCTCATTAGTCAATTTAATTTGCAGGTATACCTGTTGTATATTTTCAAATCTGTGAGGAGCTAGACAGTTTCCTCAGTGACAAGGATATAGAGGCCGTGGAAGAAATGTAGCCACAATAAGGAATGCTGACTAGGGCTTAACTGGTGACTTAAAAAATTGTCCTTTGTAAATAGACTCATCCCACTTAAACTGTAGCAGCCCAATGCAAACATTTGCATTAGTGATGAAGGCCATGAGAATGAGGAATGGAGGCAGTCCTTGTGGAGGAATGGATGACAGTAAATACTGGCAACCTAACAGTTTGTCCATATTTGTTCATTTTATACTTTTAGTACTTATAGGACTAATAGAATATACAGCCTTACATAAATATATTTCATACCTTCCAAAATTCAGAGTCAAATAAAAAATTGGAGTATCACATCTCTAAATATTTTAAAAACTATTATCTAATACAAATGCTATTCCATTGAGATATTTAAATTACTTAATCACACAAAATTAAAAATTTGAAATTAGTAAAAATTTCTCTTCCTGTCTTTGAAATCATTTTGAAAGTGCCAAAATCTAACTAAATTTTCTACTGCTTTTAGGTCTTCATCAGCTGTTGACTTCATCCTCAGATGTTGATATCAATGAGATCAATGAGAATTCATTTGAGATTCATTCAAGAAAGTTCTATTTTCAAAATGACCCATGAAATGATAACGATATTTCATGTATTATAGGTAGACTCATACCTGTCCACTTACAGATCTCAAGGTTCTTCAGAAAGTTGGAAGTATCAGATAGGCTGCAATGGATAAGCCTCTGTCCCTAATCTTAAAGTAATCTTCAAGTAAAATTTCAGATTCATCAATTTGAGCTGTTTCAGTTTAAAGCTGCAAATATTTTAAAGCCCAATGTGAATGCATAGTAAAGTGTTCATTAGAGTGCAAAAATGCCTGCCCTGAGAAGCCTCTCGTGGAGGCAGTTAGGGACATCTTGTGGCTGTCCACTGGAGTGACCAATCTAGTAAAAGAACGAAGCCATTCACATAGAGTTGTAATGTAGTATTTTCCATAACAATTATGAGTTCTGTTTAATACATAAATATTCAGTGTTATAAAGATCCCATGTGTCATAAACACTGGTAAGAATTAAAACATTAGAAATGTTCATTTGTAGACTTGACTCCTTATTTCATTCCCAAACTGCCCCCTCTTGTCTAAATGTTTTTTACGTTCTGTGAGCTGATGGAAAGCATGATACACTGTTAATTCTGTTTCTGAAACACAGCAGGATCTATGTAGAAATTCTCAGGAAATGCTCATTATCACCACCATGTAGTCACTATTGCTAGAAATTCTATAACAGTACACAGGGTTTATGTAGATTGTTAGGAGATTATTAGGAGGCTCACCCCTGACTTCCCATTTTTCCCACAATCACTCACCAAAGGACCATTTGTCATCAGCTGAGTAACACTTTAGCTTGACACAATAAAAATCGGTGGATTACTTAACTAAATTAAGGTGCACTATGTAATGAGGGTCTCCACATCTCAGTATTGTGATGTTGATTTTTCCATGGACTTAAGCTCTTTTCTGAGAAAGAAGCCATGATTCTGAGCTGACTGTGACATTCCTCTGAGATGGAGATGTTAAATAAAATAGCAGTAAGAACTCAACAGTGTTTTGAGTATCAATTGTTCATTTTTACACTTTAGTTCACATTCTCTAAGTCCAGTATTGACAACTTAGCTGTAACATATACCTTCAATCTGGCACAAGATTGGAGAATTACTCCTTTTGCTTCTATTTAGCCACCTTTGGGCTTTCTCTGTGCCCTCTCCTTACCACATTCTCATTATCATCTTTAAGCCTGTGCATTAAAAACCCTTTGTTGCAGTAAAGAATCACATCTGAGGTCAGGAGATCTGTGAATCCCTGGAGAGAACACTATGT